>NW_007734876.1:62270-64463 GCF_000696425.1 Galeopterus variegatus
TCTCTTACCATGACTGACAGGATTTACTGTAAGAACAAAGGATTTGTCATTAATATATCTCTGTTAATGTCCTGATTATGCCTCTTATCATTTTTTTAACCATTTGTAAATTGACAGTCCTTGGTAACTTCTAATTGTGTTGCAAAATTTTCAGTACCCTCAGAAGTCTCCCCATCCCAACTAATTATAGATGTACTCTGGGCATATTTCACATGTGAACAGAAATTATCTATCATTTACCTTTATCCATCTTCAGTGCTTTGGCAACGTCTAAAAGCAGCTGCTCCTCCTCTACGTGCTCATATTTGAGGCTCTTCCAGTGGATTCTTTCCCCTCTCACTAAGCTGTTTGCTGCCAGGCATCACTGTCATTGCCTCTTTGTGGATAACACCATTGCTGCTGTCAGTATCCACTGGCATTTGTGGTTTTGGATGACCTTAGTTTGATAAAGTCAATTTGTGAACCTTACAGAAGTTGGCAGTTTTTCTCTCTCTGTTTTTGTGTTGTTTTATGCTCAGGGGTACCAAAAGCCTTAGTGGTTATACTTCAATATCTTACAAAACCTTTTGTGAAAAAAGTCTTTTGGCTTTTATTTGTAGCTAACTCTGCCCACCAAATACATGCACACACATGCACATGCACACACACAAAAATACACCATTTCTCCCTGTCCTTTGTTAAGAATCATAAGAATTGGTAAAACAAAAAACAAAAATTATTATGATAAATGAATAATCATTTGTGCTTGGATTTTAAGCTACCTTGTGTGGAAAGAGAAACACGAACAGGCATAGGCACTTGCAGAGCAAGAAATCATGTGTGCAGTGTGTGCATACTGTTGTGCTTGAGAGATATGTTTGTTGTGCTACGATGTGCTATACTTAAGGGATATGTCATCTAAGAGCTACCTCAAGAAGGAATGGTCTTACCGTAACATGGTCTGTATTCATCAGAACTATATGATTAAAAGGAATTATGAGTGATTTAATGCATTCTTTATTTGACAAGCATTTTTTGGCAGTCTATTGGATGGAAAGTAAAAACAACTCGTCAGAGTGACTGTAAAGGAAATGGCTACTGCATTGACAGAAGGAGAAAGTGAAAAATATTAGAGTACTCAGTGTTTAAGTTTTTAAATATGTCTGCTCTTATAGCTCACACTTACACCCTTTGGTGTAATTTCGAACCAGTGCCTGACAGTTTTGAAGGAATTACTCATTCCCTGTGGGGAAGTGAACTCAGAAGATAGTCTTAGTTACAAACACCATGCTAAACTCTGATGTTCCCCTCATTCTGATGACTAAGGTTTTGTTACTATAATGAACTTGTCTACTTCACTCTTTCCTTGGGTTAAACACACTCCCAAGAGCCTTTTAAGTTCTTGAGACAGACTTTGATCCAATTTGACAGATTTTCCCAGGTATACAAATACTAGTATTGAATTTAGTTGAGACAAAAATTGGTCTATACCCATCAATCCACACGTGTCTAGATAAATTATACAAACTTTTTGTGCCTCTTGTTTCTCGCCTGTAAAATAAAGAGCAATGATATATATTTTTAAACTATAACCTACTTTATATCACAAAACGTGTTAAAAGGATTAAAATAAACAGACATGCTAAATTAATGACATAATAGAAATTTTTAAAAATCAAGAATAGATAATATAAATAGAAGGAAAAAATTGAAACCAGATTTTTTAAAGAAGCATATATAATTACCAAGCTTCATTTTTATTAGCTTTCATGCTCCAGTTAAATTGGGAAATACAATTATAGAGTTTTTAATATTAAAAATAAGTTTGAGTTTCATTTTTACTTAGAAAGCTTCAGCAGGAGAATGTTACTTCCACATCAACAAAGAAAGCCATTTGAATTACAAAATTGTAGGTTTTTGTACCCCCCTAGAGATTTTGTAAGGTTGAGGTTGTAAGACAACCAGGTGAACTGAATTTCAAAAGGTAAAAACTCCTTAGGGAAATACAAGTCTTATTGAATGTTTCACTTTTGACAGATCATGGGTGGAAGAGGTGGTAGACACAAACACAGGTAAAAAGTAAACCTGTGCATGCAGGAATGCAGGTGGTAATTGGCTGATACCACCTGAATAATGCCCATATACTGGACTCTTCTCTTATGCAAATACTATGCTGGGATTATGTTTTCTACTCTTGTTGTTGAATGTCACAAT
>NW_007734876.1:64957-67141 GCF_000696425.1 Galeopterus variegatus
CTAATTGTTTTAAAAACTTTTGGGGGATAGAAACATATGCTCTTGACTAATATCATCCACTTCTCAGTTATTGTATATATTATGTCGATTCTAGTCCAATATTTTTATAACATTCCTCTTAATACTGACTTTTTTCACTTCATCCTGTGAAGGTTATAAAAAAGTAGGAAACTAGCATTTTGTAGAGCTTATTAAGTGCCAGGTATTTAACAAATGTGTTTCATTAATAGAGAAATTAAAGCACCTTTCCATGGTTACAAAATTAATAAATGTCAGGATCTGAATTATCACTTTACTGCAAGTCCCATAAAGATTTGATGAATATGTTTATAACAATTACATCTTTTCTGATTTTGTAACAGTTTTACTTTCATATTTATACTAATTATTGATTATGTTGATCTCAGGAAAGACATAAAATAGTCTTTCATATCTTACAGGTTTACAGAATGGAATGTTTTGGTGATTCAAATTCATTTCTAGAGATTTAACTCTTATGTGTATGCACATACACACAAATACACTTAGTAGTATTTTCCAAGAATTAAAATATGCTGATGGTATAAATAACATTTAATGTAGAATTTTAAATTTTCAGATTATAATTTTTAAAAAAAAATTAATAGTTTATTTTGAAACAATTACAAATTAACAGTAAAAGATGCAAGAATTGCAAAATGAAGCCCCATATATCCTCTACCCAGGTTTAGCAATTATTAAAATTTGGCTAAATTTGGTTTTTTCATTCTCTCTACATACATATTATTACTATTTTTTGGACCATTTTGAGAATAAGTTGCCTATATTATGTACCTTATGTACCTTTTGTGACATCTGATTTCCATATATTTCTCCATTACCTTTGAACATGACACAACTCTATTATATATGAATAATGTGGTGTTGGTGTCATTAAATTTACTGATTCATTCATTAATTTTAAAACATATTTATTGAGTACCCAATATGTGGCTACAATGGTGAATAAATTAGGCAAAATCCCTGCCTTTGTGGACTTTACAAAGGAAAAAAATAAGTAAAATAGAAGTATGATTAGGGTTATGTTAATAAAAATAAAATTGGTTCGTGCTAGCACAAAGCAAGAATACCTAATGCACTTTCATGTATCTGAGACATCTAAAGAAAGGTACATTTAAGAAAGGGTTGAAGAATTAGTGTAAGAAGTGGGAAAGGGGTCTTCAAACAGAGGGGACTGACTGTATCTACAGAGCTTCAGAGGTGAAACAATATGGCCAAGCCCAAAATATTTATATCCCTGGGCTCTGGTATAATTATATTAGCTAGATAATATAAAATATGGTGATTGTTTAGGGTTCTTTATTTCTTTATATACATAAAGAAATCAAGTATAAGCCCTTTCACCAGTAATCTCAAGCAGCAGAAGCAATAATGTTTATATTTTGTTTTTGTTTGCGAATGACAAAGTAGAGAAAAATAGACTTCTCTGGAAGGTAGTACTTCTCTGGAAGGTAGCTTGCCCTCCTGTGGTGATTCAATCAGGTAAAAAAAGAACTTTAGATAGCATGCATTTCCAGGAGAGCTTTAGAATGACTATTGCCTAGCAGTGAGGCATTTTAGAGGCTTTTCTCGGAAGAGGAGATATCTCTTCGACACATATCCACTAATGTTCCAGATGAGCACCTTGTTCTGGAGAAGAGGGATGAGTTCCCAGCAGGAGAGCATGTAGCAATCACTAAGTCACCACGATGGAGGGCACTCAAGGAGTGAAGACATTAGCCAAATGAGTTAACCAAAGACACTGCCTTCATACATCCAGGCACAAGCAGAGATGTCTCAGAATAAGCTCAGGCTAATCTTACATCATTATTGAAACTGTAGAATAGTGTAAAATTGCTCATAGCCTGAACCTGGCTACTGCAAATTGTGTATTGTAGCATTCTATGAGAGGGCTGAATAAAAGAATCTAACAGTCTCACTCCAAGTCTACCCCGGACAAAAGTAAGCTTTGTATTTTGTGCTCCAGCCACCCCTTTGTAAGATGGACTGTCAGAAATATTTGAGAGAGTTTGAATGTTTGCCCTGAAATAGAAGATGTGTGAAATTCAGGCATACTTGTGAAAATTCAAGCACTCTTAAAATTGCACGTGAATATCAATGCCTTTAGTGAAAAAGAAATATCATAAAGCAAGCTTTTGATGAGTC
>NW_007734876.1:68164-86077 GCF_000696425.1 Galeopterus variegatus
TCTTACCTCTACCTGCATTTTAGGAACATTTGGAGAAAATTTTCTGGAAAAGGATATAGTGAATTTAGATTTATTTTCTAGAGTCACCATTTACTAAGAACTAAATGAGTCTCTTATTAAAGAACAGCTGGACTTTTCCTGCATCTCCTTGTCTGCCTTACAACTTTAAAGTGGTAAGAAAGAGGCAAAGCTTCCTGATTGATAGGCCACATTTCCATTAAACATACAGTGTTCTCAAGTCAGTTAGATAATGAGATTTTACTTCCCAACTGTAATGAAATAAAGAAAGAGCAGTAGGTTTTACCAGGCTGGGTCACTCGGTGCCCTGACCATGCTAGAGCTTGAAGCAGAGATGAAACGTTCAGCAAACTTCAACTCATTATCTCTGCAAGCAGAGGTCTAAAGGACAGGGGTATTAGCGGTGACTTCCAAAACAACTTAATGTGTGTTTCATGGAAATGGTCAAGAAAATCTTTTTAGTGAAGGAAATGCCACATCATTTACTTTAGGGGGCTCAGTCACAAAAAGTCCAGACTGATAATATAGGGCAAATGATGGTTTTAGCCTAATGATTTTCAGGAAGTTGATTAACATTGCTAGGAATTCTTTAGTATTCAATTATTCTTTTATTATGTATCAAAGAAAAGTTTTTAAAGTTAGTTCTTTTGTAGGAATGTTTTAAACTTGACCTTTTCTCATTTTATTCCTCTCAAGCAAGGGTCACAAAGGTAATTTGGGGAAAGAATTCTGCAAGTCTATCAGGACAATATGAATACTGAGGAGATGCTCAGAAACAAGAACATTTACTATATTCATTTTGAAGCTTCTAATCTCCCAAGATAGCGTCACTGTTTAATAAATTCTACATTAGAGTAGCAAGCCGAGTCATATGCAAAGAGTTTCAGGCCTTCCCGTGAAAGGAATCTGCTGCTCAAACTGTCTCTCTTTGTGTTCATGAGAGCAAAAGACAAAAGTGATATCATTCAAAATTATCTATTTCATTTCTCTGGTGTGACTTCTTTAGTAAGGATAGTTTGACATACATGTGTGTATATAAATGACAGACTAAAAAAGGTGACTTGTAAGCACATCATCCAAAGCACCACTTCAATTAGCACTCTTTAACAGGCACTAGCTGCGTGTAACATTTATTTTGGAGCACATGCATCTGCCTGATTTCATCCTTCTCCAAGCTTGTCTTTATTGAAAAGTCATCAATAATGAAACTAATTCCTTTCATCTCTATAGGCAGTGACAATGAAAAATGAGCAAACGAGTTGAACTGAATATAAATATTAAATGTCCAAATATATTGCTGTTCATCATGGCACAGGGGCCAGGCATTGTGTTGATCTGGGTATATCCTACAATGTCTGACAGAGTCATTTCAGTTTCTTTCAAAATGATAAATACCTCAAAGAGCTCAACCACATAACTAATAACATGTATAGGATCTAGCTCTCCATATAAAAATGTTGATTTTCTATGCCTGCATTAATTTTTCTCGCTAGAAGGAAGGAAGGAAAGAAGGAAGAAAGGAAGGAAAGAAGGAAGGAAGGAAGGAAGGAAGGAAGGAAGGAAGGGATAGCGAGAGAGAGAAAAAGAAAAAGAAAGACAGACAAAAACTATTAAAGGAGTCACAGATACTAAGGTATTCTTTCTTGTTCTTTTTTTTCCTTTATTTTTCTTTCTTTTTTCTTTTCTTCTTCTCCTTCTTCTTTTTTTTTTTTTTTTTTTTNTAGGATCTAGCTCTCCATATAAAAATGTTGATTTTCTATGCCTGCATTAATTTTTCTCGCTAGAAGGAAGGAAGGAAAGAAGGAAGAAAGGAAGGAAAGAAGGAAGGAAGGAAGGAAGGAAGGAAGGAAGGAAGGGATAGCGAGAGAGAGAAAAAGAAAAAGAAAGACAGACTGAAGGAAGGAAGGAAAGAAGGAAGAAAGGAAGGAAAGAAGGAAGGAAGGAAGGAAGGAAGGGATAGCGAGAGAGAGAAAAAGAAAAAGAAAGACAGACAAAAACTATTAAAGGAGTCACAGATACTAAGGTATTCTTTCTTGTTCTTTTTTTTCCTTTATTTTTCTTTCTTTTTTCTTTTCTTCTTCTCCTTCTTCTTTTTTTTTTTTTTTTTTTTTTTTTTTTTTTTTTTTTTTTTTTTTTTTTTTTTTTAAAAGTAGCTTGTGAAGAGACAAACTTCCATTTGCTCCAGGGATTTTGAGATGGGAATAAAGTGTTTTAAAATAATATCAATATACAATAATACACTCTTTTTATTTTGTTCTGACCTCTAAGATCTATTTGCCTATTCACAAACCTACACAGGTGTCCTCATGATGAATGAATTTGGTACAGAGTGTTCTGACATAGCATTTAAGGTCCTCAGCAAAAATATAGTAGTCAGGATTCTCCACAGAAACAGACCAATAGGATTTATATAGATATATAAGAAGAGATTTATTATGGGAATTGTTTCACCTGATTGTGGAGGCTGAGAAGTCTCAGGATATGCCATCTGCAAACTGGAGAACTAAGAAAGCCAGTGAAGTAATTCAGCCTAAGTCTGAAGGCCCAAGAAACAGGAGCTCTGATGTCCAAGAGCAAGATAAAATGGATGACCCTGATTAAGAAGAAAGAATTTGTCTTTCCTCTCTCCACCTTTTTTGTTCCATCTGGGCCCTCAATGGATTAGAAGACACCTTCCCATGTTGGTGAGGATGGATCTTCTTTACTCAGCCCACTGATTCAAATGCTAATATCTTTCAGAAACACCCTCTCAGACACACTCAGAAATAATGTTTTACCAGATATTTAACCCAGTCAAGTGGAGGCACAAAATTAACCATTATAAATATGAATCCTGTATAGGTCTCTTCCAATGTCATCTACATTTTAGCCAACATAAAGCACCTGAGCCATTCTCAGAAATTATTCTCTTGTCCCTACTACTGTTCCTTAGCTCACATTACCACCTTTGCTATCAATGTGCCCGTACTGTATCATGCCTTCAAGTTTTCCATCTTCCGTAACTTTTTTACTCATTTCCCCAAGCTCCAAAAGGATAGGAATTTTTTTGTTTGTTTTGCCTTGATCAATATCTGGCAAATGGTAGAAGTTTAACAATAATTGTTGAATAAATGAAGTGCTTATTTATTTTGTAGCCCCTTCAGTGCTTCCTAACTCTTTGCACATGGTAGACATTCAATAAATATTTACTGAACTGTGGCAATTTCTAAAATAATTATATAAATATAAGTGTTAGTTTCAGAGGTCTAATTTTCAAACCTAAATGGTATTACCTCTTTGGAGTTGTGAATGTTTTGAAAACAGTTCTACCCCAGAGTGGGCATTAAGATTTGGACTCTACCCAATATAGAAGAGCTCTCCTGAGGTTCTTTTGTTCTTACAGCCCCACTCTGTAACAGTGATCCCTTCGCTAAGAGTTTTATAATGAAAATAGCTTTCGCCACAGCAGCCTGATTCCTTCTTTTTCTCTTTGGTTAAATAAAAGTCATACTCTGCTGAGACCTAAATTCCTCTACTTTCGTGGTTTTCTTCTTGTACTTTATGGAGCTTTACAGTTCTATAGATATATTCCAACGAGTTTCATAAATACTTGAATCAAATATCATAGTTATGTACAATGTCTTAAAAGCTTCAAGAAAAGCTAAAAAGCACTCAAACACTGTAGCAAGTTTTAACACATTGGAGATAATGCGTGAGAAGATATGTGCTTTCTGTTTAGCTAATATTTTGTGCTATTCTTCTTCTGTCATAGCTATTCATATATTTAGAATGCTTTCAAAAGTATTGTGGGAAAAGATGTGAGTAGTCCTGCACTGTTTTTGTTTTGCTTTGTTTTGAAACTCAACTTGTGTGAGTGTGTACGAGTAAAATACACAGCACTCTGAGACAAATGGGCATGAGCACTAAATAGTAGTGCAAGCTTTAATACATCAGCTCATGACATGTTATCCTCATTAATTCATGCCATATACATACAAAATCATATTTCATAAGTGCCTACAACCTACCAGTAGAGTTCTAGGCCCTCAGGATGTAGAAGTAAACAAAGTTTTTGCTCTCATGGACTGCTGATGTTGGTGGAATGTAGCACAGAAAATAAACAAATAAAAAATACATATATAATATGCTAGGTCATCATAAGAGTGTATGAAAAAAAATGGTCAGGTTAAATGGTTTTGAAACACATCTCCAATAAGATGATACCTGAGCAGAGATCTGAGTAGAGGGCAAACATCCTTAGGGTTTCTTAGGGTAGAGTGTTCTGAGAAGTGTAAGTATGAAAGCACTATAAAATAATCAAGGACCAGAAAAGAAATCTGAGTAGCCAGAGGCAAGTTACCAAGGAAAAAAATGAGCTCAGAAAGTTTGGCAGAAACCCCAATATGAAATTGGAGAGTAGTTTGAGATTGTAAGAAGAGCTGTTAAAATGAAGTAACAGCTATTTCTCTGTGGAAATCAGAATGTTCTCAATATCATGTAATCAAAACAAAAATGAGTGCTGAGGCTAATAGTAGAGCAGAAGAACCACTAATTATTCTTAAAAGTCAAACTGTTGCTTTCATCAAAATAATCAAGGTTTTCACTGACTTACTTTGTAAGGCTATTTCAAATTATCAAATATCACTTTTATCTCCTTTTTGTGTCTCAATACCCAATAATATTTCATTAAAACATAATTCTCAGCTTAAAAGGATTTAAAATATATGTACCATACAATCACTGATGTAGTGAAAATATAATTCTCAGCTTAAAGGGATTTAAAATATATGAATGCTTCAATAACTGATGTAGTCATTTGGAACTTGAATAAAACTGGGAATGTTGTAACTCCTCAAATACAAACATTGACAAGCATACAGGACTTATTTTTTATGTACCAGAACAGCAAAACATCAGGGCCACCTACTTTACTTCTCTTGCTAATATTTTAAAATTTTTTCTTAGTGTGATAATAGAAATCAATAATAATGAAATAGAATACAACTAGTTGTATGGGAGAATATATTGTACGTTCCCTGCTGTAATTTATAATTGAAAATGATTATTGCTTGTTGCTATAATTCAATAAGTTAGCATAAGGTCAATGTAATTAAATATTCCATGATTCTACAAACCCTCGTACTTGTATATTAGGCTGATAGCACAGATTAACTTTTGCTTAGATGTTTAATTTCTATGTACAAAATAAAGTTACAACAGTTTTTTAGTTTTTTAAAAAAATATGGACAATGTTTTCAAAAGACTCACTCATGATGAACATCTGATATTTTTATTAACTCTTCCTGAAAATATGTCCATGTTTGAGTATAGATATTTTAGTATATATAAGGAAAAGGAACAAATAGAAGTGATTTGATACATAAATAATATGCTTAATTGATTCTGATTATTTAGAATAACTATAATGAAATAATAATACAATAATCTACTTAGTTCACTGAGTAATACTTATTTATAGAGTATTGGTATAATAGAGTATATTGATAATAAATTATGACAAGCTTTTAAAACTAGATTAATATTTGAAACTATCACTTAACCAAAGAAAGAAAGTCACTGCCTTATATCAAACAACAAGCAATATGTAATAAGAGAAAATATAAACACTTCTCTCTCATTAAATTATAAATAACAGAGAAAATCAGTAATAATATAGAAGACCTGAACACATTATTAATCAAATTGATCTAACTGACTTTCAACTCAGCAATAGTAGAATACATGTTTTCTCAAATGCACATGAAACTAATAAATGAATTCAGTAAAGTGGCAGGATACAAAATCAACACACAAAAATCAATAGCCTTTCTATATGCCAACAACAAAATAGCCTAAGAAGAAATCAGCAAAGTAATCCTATTCATAGTAGCTACCAAAAAAATGAAATACATAGGAATAAATTTAACCAAGGAGGTGAAAGACCTCTACAATGAAAACTACATGACATTGGTGAAGAAAACTGAAGACAACACAAACAAATGGAAAGATATCCTATCTTCATCGGTCAGAAAAATTAACATCATCAGAATGTCCATATTACTCAAAGCAATCTACACATTTGACACAATCCATATCAGAATACCAATGCCATTCTTCACAAAAACAGAAAAAAAGTTCTAAAAATGTGTATGGAACCACATAAGACCCCATATTGCTAAAGCAATCTTGAACAAAAAGAAGTTGGAGGCAGTACACTTCCTGACTTCAAAATATACCTTAAAGCTATAGTAACCAAACAGCATGGTCTTAGCATAAAAACAGGCAAATTGACCAATGGAATAGAATAGAGAATCCTGAAATAAACCCACACAATTACAGTTAACTGATTTTCAAAAAAAGGTGCCAAAAATATACAATGAGGAAAGGACAGCCTCTTCAACAAATGGTACTGGGAAAATTGCATATACATGTACAGAAGATTGAAACTAGACCCCTATCCCTCACCATACACAGAAATCAACTCAAAACGGATCAGAGACCTAAATTTAAGACCCAAAACTTTTAAACTACTAGAAGAAAACATAGGGGGAACACTGCACAAAAGGGTGTAGGGAGCACTTTTTTTGAGCAAAACTACAAAGGCACAGGCAACTAAAATAAAAATACTTAAATGGGACTGTATCATACTAAAAAGCTTCTACACAGCAAGGAACACCATCAACAAAGTGAAGAGACAACCTATAGAATGGGAGAAAGTATTTGCAAACTACACATCAGATAAGGGGCTAATATCCAGAATATACAAGGAACTTAACAACAAAAAACCAAATAACCCAATTTAAAAAGTGGGCAAAGGACCTGAGCAGACATTTCTCAAGAAGAAGACATACAAATGGCCAATAAGCATATGAAAAAATGCTCAACATCACTAATCATAACAACAATGATATATCATCTCACTTCAGTTAGAATGGCTATTATCAATGACAAAAAATAGCAAATGCTGGCTGGCAAGGATGAGGAGAAAAAGGAACTCACCTACATTGATGGTGGGAGTGTAAATTGGTACATCCACTGTGGAAAACAATATGAAGGTTCCTCAGAGACTAAAAATAGATCTAAGATCTAGCCTACAACCCAGTTATCCCACTACTGGGTATATACCCAAAGAGAATAAAATCAGTATTTCAATAAGACACCAGCACTCCCATGTTCATTGAAGCACTATTCACAATAGCCAAGAGAGGGAATCAGCCTAAATGTCCACCAATGAGTGAATGGATAAAAAAGCCCATGGTATATATACACAGTGAAACATTACTCAGCTATAAAAAAAATTATATCCTATCATTTGCAGAACTATGGATAGAACTGGAAGCCATCATGTTAACTGAAATAAGTCTGGATCAAAAGACACCACATATCATTCATATGTGGTATGTAAAAGTAAATCAATCAATAAATAGGTTTTCATAGAAGTAGAGAGTAGAATAATGATTACCAGAGGCCTGGGGTTACGGGGGAGGAAAAGTGGTGGACTAATTGGTACAAAACTATGCTATCAACCTTAAGTGAATTATTGTGCAGTATATGCATGTATTGAAACAACACATTGTACCTACCCCTCAAATATATGCAAGTAAATGTTAAAATATTTTGAACAAAAGTAAAGATATCAATGATGTAAAAGACACCTGGGGAACTTTTCTTTAAAAGATTGACAAAGCAAAATAGAAAATGCCATGCATAATTCACAAAGAGATTCTAGACCTAAGCAAATAAACAATAATACAAGAGTTATAAAAAACATTGTCAGGATAATTAGGAAGTTTAGAATATAAACTTTATATTGTCATTATAGTTTATCATTTTGTAACAAGATTTTGTTATTTGGTACCTTGGACTGAGTGTCTCCCTAAAACTTGATCCCCACTGTGACAGTGTTAATAAGGTGGGAAATCCTATTATGGTAATTGAAAGATGGGGCCTTGAAGAGGTGATTAGATTATAGGACCATGCAGCATTAGTATGTGAAAGATTAATATGTGTGTCCTTAAAGAACATGAGCCCTGGATCATTTAACTTGAATCTGAAAATATATTGGGAATGTTTTATTATTTATGAGATAAAACTTTTCAGTAGTTGAAAAAGAGAAGCCTCTTTCCAGATTTTCATAATGCAAAAAATGCAGTAAATAGGGTTGTAAAGTTTCCTTAAAACAAGAGAAATGCTCAGGGGTTTTCAAAAATAGATATGTATTTTGTATTCACATTATCGTACATAATTACATAGAATAGGAAATTAATATATATGCATATATTTTACATTTTTATATATATATATACTAGCTAATAGTTATGTTACATTCTTTGTTTATAAAAACAACTAGAAAACTAGAAACATTTTTCTTGAGATATTTTTCCACCAGAATGGAGACAGGACTATAGCATCAGTGCAAACAAATTAGGTGAAAACTGTTCAATACTACATATAGTAATAAATTTTAAAAAGGAATATGCTTTTCACTCACTAAAAATTTTTCTTTCCTCTCTGAATTATGCTTAACCCAAGTGAACAGCCAGTAAATAAAATTCAAGTTACAGTGAATGTCATTTTATCTTTACCTTAGCAAGAAATCTTTAAAAAGCAGACTTTGAATTTTAATAAATATTTTCTCATCTCTTTATCTTTAATAGATGCCATTTTCCTCATTTACAATCATGCATGTATGTTTCTTAGCT
Organism: Galeopterus variegatus; assembly: GCF_000696425.1. Lineage (NCBI taxonomy): Eukaryota > Metazoa > Chordata > Mammalia > Dermoptera > Cynocephalidae > Galeopterus > Galeopterus variegatus. The sequence goes on from NW_007734876.1 coordinate 76,864, forward strand.
AACTTTGCCAAACATTGCTGTGAAAGAAGAGGAAATGTATAAAATATTTATATGGTATTCTTTGGCTTTTGGACATTCACATTATTAGAAAATCAATGCACAATTTTGAGAGGGACCTTTGGCTAGGAATGAAATACCTTATGAAAGTATTTTAAATAATTGTACCTGGAGAAGAAAAAGGGGGTTCAAAAAGAGCAATGAAACCTTTTAAGTTTGGTTGTTTATAGGACTGGGAAACTAGATAATATGCAATAATTATTGGCAACATTTAATAATAATAATGAGATGTTTTTAGCTCTCTTTTTTCAACTCCTACACTTTCAACACTTCTGTGTCTAAGAGATTTTAGGAAATAATTTTATGTCAACTTGTTTTCTAAGGTCCAATGCATGTTTTTATATATATTCATCTATGTCTATGCTCATGTTTAAAGAGTTCAAACAGCAAAATAAACTTGTGATTAAACTTTGTAGTTAATCACAATCTCTGGGACTTCTCTTAAGCATTCTTATAATAGCAAAGCTGGTTTATGAATGAGATGTGGAGATGAGAAAAGAAAGCCATTATACAAATGTGTATTTGTGTGCATGTTTGCACATTTGAGATGGGAACAGAAGAGGAAAGCAGATCAAAACTAGTAATAAGCAAATGGCCTAAGTGTTTAGTTCAAGTACCAGAGTAATCGTAGATGATATGTTGTTTTTTTTTTTCTCAGATTCTAAATATGTTTTCTCATCTAGAAAGCCTATTACCTATAGTCAGACACTAATTCACTAGAGAAATAAAGAATGACATATTTCTTCTGATTCCCTTCTAATGCTTTTCCCACTGTTTTTTTTTTTTCTCAGATTCTAAATATGTTTTCTCATCTAGAAAGCCTATTACCTATAGTCAGACACTACTTCACTAGAGAAATAAAGAATGACATATTTCTTCTGATTCCCTTCTAATGCTTTTCCCACTGTAATAAGGTAGGAAAGTTACTGCTAAATATGTTTTCTCATCTAGAAAGCCTATTACCTATAGTCAGACACTAATTCACTAGAGAAATAAAGAATGACATATTTCTTCTGATTCCCTTCTAATGCTTTTCCCACTGTAATAAGGTAGGAAAGTTACTGTTTTATCTTGGGTCTCACGAGATTTTAAAAAGAAATGAGAAATTAGAGACATACATTATGTATGTATGTGTTGGTGGCTGGGTTTAACTTACATCATAGAAGTTTCACTCAACATTCTCAAGTGGAAATTTGAATCTCTTGATAGAAAAAAAGTAATGGCAAATATATTATCGTTTAGCACCAGGATAAATAAAAAAATGTAATATTATTTTAAGAACTGTATTAAGTAAATAGTGTAAGTGGTTTGCAAATAAAGCAAAATTCATGAATATGGTTTAACTTAAATCTATAAAATTCAATATTAAACAAAATGTCTCTTACTTTCCAGCAGCATATGGTCTTAGTTTTAGTATTAAGTGTCATTGTTTTTGTTTTATGTTTTGATCTTCACATTTCTTTTCAGTGGAAGAGAAGTCTGCTTAGTTAACAGACATCCATTTTACACCATAAATCACAACCTAAGTAGAGAAAGGAACAGATATTTTAAAAATTACAACGATTTTGTAAGTTTGAACATGATAAAGCATGACAGACCATATTTCAATTTAGTTTTGCTGCTTCAACACCCACGCACCATACTATGCAACTGCACTCTAATATTATCTTCTGGTCCTGAAAACAAATATTTCCAGAAAAAGCAGCATTTCACTTGCAGGTTCCCAGTTGTATAAAAAAAATGTTTTTTGTAACTTTACTTTGGAAATTTTCCTCAAAGTCATTTATGTGAAAATTAAATGTTTGCTAAGCCAAAAAACCCAACCAACCAACCAAACAAACAAACAAAAAACAAAGCGACAGATTTTTCAAATGTCTTTCACTTTTTCAGGAAACATCATTTGAGTGCTTATGTTAGCTATTGTGGGAACAAAGGAAATAAGGTAGGTGTACTGAAAGATCTGGATTTAGAAGGGAGCCATCAGTAAAAAGCTTAATTTTCCCTCCTACTGCTGTTTTCAAGCCACTTCTGTTAGGGTCCCTTCCCAGATTCTACAATTGCCTGAGCCGATCCATGAGCTTTGTCATTCATCTTGGATATTATGTATATTGCTTTTTTTGTTTGTTTGTTTTTTAGCAACTAAAACGTACCCTCTGACCTAAACCAAAAAAAAAAAAATTTTCTGACACCCAGTTTGAAGTGTCTTTTCTTCCCTCGACTAAGGCCTCACCTGTAGTTATCTACTGAGGGTAAGGGAATCATTGTTTGATTATTTACTTGCTTCCATTACCTCAACCTGTAATTTTAAGCAGCTATTTTTGACCTTCTGGGGTCATATGGAATGAAGAAAAAAGAAAGAAGAATAAGGAAAAAGGAAAAAAAAGTCAAGGTCTTTATTGATGACTGCTGCCATAATTAAGCATTGGGGCCCTTTGTGTGCCTGTCTGTTTGGGTTTGCCAGGACCTCTCAGGCAGCATCCTCTGGCAGGATCTTTTCAAGAGGGCTCTACCTTCTCTGACCTTGCATTCTAACATGGCACACAGGGAAAGCTTCCCATCATTAAACACCCCAGCCTGGAACAAGGGTGTCACCCTCTTCAATCAGACACCACAGCTTCTTGACTTTAGACTTCTGCTCCAGAGCCAGGCACAAAATTCTATGTCTGCCAGATTCCAGGGGCACAGGTCAAGTATTCCGGTAAGGATCCAATCAGGTAAGATCTATGTGATCTGGATAGAAGTAGAGAATTAAATGAGCTGTAGATATTAGCCAAATATTAATAACATTTGTCTGAGTAGTGAAACTATGTGTGATTTCTTTTTAATTCTATTTGTATAATTTAATCTTCTGAAGTAACAATTTTAACTGAGCACTTACTTTCATTTTTAAATGAGTGAAAGAGGACTATTTTCTAAGCAAATTTAAATTTATATTAGAGGTCAAAAATATTTCTAATTTTAAACAGTTGTATTACTTACCAGTCATTAGCTCTGTAATTCTAGTTGTAACCATTGTCATGTTAGCATAATTTATTTTTATTCTAATTACTGTAATCTTCCTCCCAAATTTCCCAAATGATAAGCCTCCCTTAGCCTGATATGAAGTATGGCCTAATTAATTTTTCTTGAATTCTTTGCATAAAAACTTTTATTTTCATCTTGAAGCCATTTGATCAAAGAAGAGGAGATTGCTGCCACATAGGTTTTTTGTTTGTTTTTGTTTTTTTAAGGAATAAAGAACATAAATAGCCTGTGCATAATAAGTGAACTATTGAAGAAGGCATTTAACCACTTAACATTCAAGAATAAACTTGTTCCAACTTCCAAACTGTTTACTACTTTTTCTACAAACCTTAAATTACAGATTTATTCCTCTATACTAGCAGTCTTTAAGAAAGTTACATTATTCATAAATGCAAAAATTATTATATTCATTAGATGGTTTTCTAAATAATATGTAAGTTCTGTATAAATTAATTTTAAAAATGGGGAAAGTCCAATAATTTTTATTATACGCATGCCAAAGACATAAATCAAAGTAATGCAGAAATTAGAAGTAGTCATTAATTAATACCTTAAAATATTTTGCTTTCAGAAAGACAGGAAGCATTCTTTCCAAGCAACAAGTATAAATGAAAAAAGATATGATTAATATATTGTATTGTTTTACAATAAAGCTCATTTTTCACTTCAGAATGGACAGTTTTGACTTTCAGTGCTCTGAATTACCCTGTTCAAAAAGAATTCCCATTTACACCATTATTTAAAGTTCATAACGTTAAAAAGTCATTTTTCTCCATAGGAAGTTTTCACTTCAAGACATAGGCTGATGACAAAGTCAGTTATAACGATATTTTAGTGTAATGAATGTTAACATCCAGTGACTATCAACAGACACCAACAAATTTTGAGTGACACCTAAAAGTTACTCAGTACTGGGGTAAGATCTAACACGTTTCTTTCATATGGTCAGACTTAAAATAAGAGTGTGAGTCCCTTATCATCATTCTTGTTAATTTAATTGTTTCACTTAACTGAGTCATTTGCATTTTCATATAAATGTAAAAATCTGCTTGTCAATTCCTATTAAAAAGCTCATTGCAATTTTGGTCGAGATTGTGTAAAATCTAGAAACCATTTTAGGGAGAATTGATAGTTTAACTATCTTGAGTCTTCCTGTCCATGAACTACATACATGATACATTGCTCAACACCGGGCGGGGGTGCTCTCCTTCAATTTCTTTAAGCAATGTTTTTAGTCTTTTGTACAGATGTTGTTAAATGTATACCTGTATATTTAATATTTTGATGTTCTTACAAATATTTTTTACTTTTAATTTTAATTTCTAGTTGTTTATTTATAATACATACGTACAACTGACTTCTTGTGTATTACCTTTGTATACTATGATCTTGCTACACTCATAAATTAGTTCTTGCAGCTTTATTGTCCATTCCTTAGGACACTCCTTTTATCTGCATATAAAGATAACTTTATTTTTTCCTTTTCAAAATATATACATTTTATTTATTTATTTATTTTATTATCCTTAATGCACTGGTTAGGACTTCTAGTGCAATCTTGATTGATGTGATATGAGTTAGTATACTGACTTGTTCCCAAACTTAAGAGAAAAGAATTCAGTCTTTCACTGTTAAGTATAATCATTGCTTTAAGGCGTTCAGAGATGTACCGAACTCTCTTTTCTATTTCTAATTTGCTGAGAGTTTTTACTATGAATGAACCTTGATTTTTTTCCCAAATACTATTTCTACATCTATTGAGATAATTTTTTTTTCTTATTTTCTTAATTATTCTATTAATGTTGTGGCTTTATTCACAAAATAAATCCCAGATGTTCAAACTTTGTTATCCTTTTTATATATTCCTGGATTCTCTTTGCTATAAATTTTAAAGGTAACTCCATTTAGATGATTTATGCTTCCAAGAAACATACTTATTTCATCTAAGTTGTCAGATTTATTGGCATAAAGTTAGTTGTAACATTTCTTTATTAACCTATCGACTATAAGGCATGTCTTTTCTTTTATTCTAATATTAGTAATGTCTCTACACATTATTTTATTAGTGGAGCTGGAGGTCTATCAAACATTATTGATTTTTTCCAAATTACCAGTTTACAGTTTCTTTACTTTTCCTTTCCTATTTGTTCATCATTAATGTTATTGAATGCTGCTTGGATCTTTATTATTTCTTTCCTTTACTTTACTTGAGTTTAATTTGTTTTCTTTGTCAAACTTCCTAAGGTGAAAGCTTAGATCAGGAGTCAGCAAACTATGGCTGTTAGGCCAAATTCAGCCCACCACCCATTTTTTGTAGTGCTTAAAAATGAAGTGGTTTTTACATTTTTTTAATGTTTGAAAAAATAAAAATAATATTTTGTGCATGTAATAATTCCATGTAACTTAAATTACATTTTTTGTATTTTTTTTTTTTTTTAGAATACAACCATGCTTATCCATTTATGGTCAACTTCACACTACACATTTTCCCATCATCTTACTAATAATAAATATCTTTATGTATATTAAAGTGTGCTTCTTATGTCCAATCTTGCAATCTCTGCCTTTTTATTGGCATCTTTAGACCATTTATATTTAATGTAATTATCAATATATTCAGGTTATAACAATCATTTTGTCATTTGTTTTATATTTGCTGCATCTATTTTTTATTATTTTTCTCTCTCTCTCCTGCTTTTTTTCACATTGAGTATTTTTTTTAACTGTTCCCATTATTTGACAATTAAACATTTCTGGTTTTAATGAGTGTTTTAACATTTAAAATATATATCTTTACCTTATAATAGTGTAACTTGAAATAATATACCTTTCATTTATAATGTAAGACACCCTTGGAAAAAAGAATGCTTTCATTCCTTGCCATCCTTTATATTGCTATTTCATGCAATTTATTTCTACAAATGCCATAAACCTCACAATGTGTTTCTTTTACTTTTGGTTTAAAATTTTAATTATCTTTTAAATAAATTAAACATTAGAAATAATATTTTATCTTCACCCACATATTTATAAATTCTGGTGCTTTTTGTTCTTTGGAGAAGATCCACAATTCCATGTTGGATAGATTTTCTGACTAAAGAATTTTTTTAAATATTTCTTTTAGTTTTGGTGAGCTAATGAAGAATTCTTTTTCTTTTTTTATGGAAAAGTTTATATTTTACTTTATGCTGGGTCTAAAGTTCTAGATCAACAGATCCTATTTTATTACTATAAAATGTTTTCCATTGTCTTTAGGCTCTCATTATTTATTTTCAGAACTCCTAGTCACTCTTCTCTTTGTTTCTCCATACATAATGTGTCCTGATGGTTTTCAGAAATGTGGTTTTTGGTTATAATATGCTTTTTTTTTTTTTTTTTTTTTTTGACCAGTAAGGGGATTGCATCCCTCCACATGGTGTGGTCTGCACCACACTCAGCCAGTGAGTGCACTGGCCATCCCTATATAGGATCCAAACCCACAGCCTTGGCACTACCAGTGCCACACTCTTCCGAGTGAGCCACGGGGCCAGCCCTGGTTATAATAAACTTTAATGTGGTTTGTATGTGTGTGTTTCCTGTTTGTTATTTATTGAAACTTCTTGATTTTAGAATATAATTTTTATCAAACTTCAGCTATTATTTCTTACAATATTTTTCTATACCTCCCTTTATTCTAGAATTTTAATTATATGTATTTTATACTGCTTTGAATTATTTCATAGAACTAAAGACATAATTCAGGTTCTATTTCTAATTTGGTTCTATTTTCAGTATTTTGTCTCATCTTCATTATGGATAGATTGTATTGCTATGCTTGAAAGGTTATTAATTATTTTATATGTCTAATCTACTATTAGTCTTATCCACTAAAAATTTAATTTTAGATAGTCTAGTTTTTAATCTCTAGAATTTTTATTTGGGTTTTTTTATAGATTTTATTTCTGTCTTATTATGTTTCCACTTTATTTCAAATGCTAATACATAATTATAATAGCTCTTTAGCATTTTAATCTTCTACTTCCGTCATCTCAACAATTTCTAGGTATGCTTTTGTTAAGTTTTATCCTTATTATGTGTCACAATTTCTGACTATTTGACTTGTGTACTAATTTTGATTAAATTTTGAGCATTGCGATTTTGTTTTCCTTTAAGTAGTGCTGTTGTTTTAAATATTTTTAGCCTAAAATTAATTTTTGAATTAATTTTATCTCTGCTTGCTTTTAAGCTTTAAAAAATGCAGTTGTAGAAGGGCATTCACTCTGGAAAAAGTTCAGCCATACTATAAGACATGGTCTCATGTCTCCACTGAATGCTGTGGGTGCTTACTGAAGAATTTCGACTGTGGTGGGTTGGCACTTGAACATCTGCCTGTGCTGTGTGAGCCCTTAGAAATGTTATACTTATAGATCCCTGATCTTTCATTGCCCTGCCATTTGGAGTTTTACTCCAAGCATTTACAGTCTAGTACTCAGCAAATACTCAAGAATCTTACCTAAATTTGCAATGTACTTTTTCAACAGCTCCTTACTCTTCAGAACGCTAGCTTACAATTTTAGCTGAATCAGACTTCCAAAAATCTGATTTCATCTCCTTGATTTAGTCATTCCCAGGCTGTTTAGATTTCTTCCCTTGAATCAATGGCCTGGAAATTGTCTCCAAGCAATGAAATGGGTGAATTGTATGTCTCACATGATTTATGTTCCCTTTTTCAAGGATCACAAACCTGCACTATCTGTTGTCCAATCTCTGAAAACAATTGCATCTATTTTTTTTTTTTTTTGTCTTTTTTCATGACCGGCAATGGATCGCAACCCTCAGTGTCGCTCCCATACTGGACCGGGACCGGCAACGGGATCACAACCCTCGGTGTTGCACCCGCACCTTGCTCAGCCAGNGTCTTTTTTCACGACCGGCAATGGATCGCAACCCTCAGTGTCGCTCCCATACTGGACCGGGACCGGCAACAGGATCGCAACCCTCGGTGTTGCACCCGCACCTTGCTCAGCCAGTGAGCAGCTGGTCTGTATGTGGGATCCGAACCCTTGGCGGGAGCGCCGCCTCGCTCCCAAGTGGCGCACTGTAGCAGTGCGCCACCGGGCCGGCCCCGAATTGCATCTATTTTGTGCAGTTTCTGGATGTTTATGTTGGGACGTTCTGTCCTTATTTCTCCTTCATGGTTAATAGCAGAAATTTGTTATATAAAATTGATACAAGAATCAATCTTAAAATATAAATTAAAGATCTGCCTTAGTGAGTTTAGTTCTAACAATAAAGAGAAGGCTTGAGATAGTGAAAAAGCATAAGCACTCCAGTTTCATGGCCTGGATTTTCATGTTGGCTGTGCTACAAAGTGCAAATTACTTAACATTTTTGCCTTCAATTTCTTAAAATATGAAATGTTATAAAACCTACTTTATCCTATGGTTGTGAGTATTTATTGAGATATTAGGTTTATATATTAAAATGTTATTACCTCTGGATTTGACTTGTGAAATTAAAGAAAAAACTATTCCCTAAAACATTTATGCTTACATTCATTTTAATTGCAATCTGAGTATTTTAATTCATTTAAATAAAAATTCATTTTCAAGTATAAATGAAAAGATAATAAATTATCATGAGTTAAATTTTACTTATTATGTCTTCTATGAGATTTAATAATAAATGAAGTGCAAATCCCCAAGCAGATGTCTTGTCACCTACAAAGCAGAATGCTTTCATTTTTTGTTAGTTACTTGTGTACCTATGCTCAATTTTCACATTATACATTATCTAAGTGGAAAGCTATTTTTAATCCAACATGCTGTAATTTGCCTTCAGAAGAGATTGTCATATTTCTACAATTACAGCATTTTTGTTTACTTTATCTGTTACAGGTTCTGTCTTTTCAAAGATATTTCGATGAAAATGACAAAGGTGGGCAGTAAAAACTATATAACAGGAAAAATAAAATACATCTTATAAATATTTTCCCCTAACTTGATTCCTAAAGTTATTGTCTTTTCTCCACTTTCTCTTCCCTCCATTTTGGGCGAGGAGCTGCAGGACAGGAAGGTTTCCAAGAGACCATAATAAGATGTTAGTGATAAAAAAAATCCAGAGAGCTTTTGGTAACTACATGTTATCATTCTTT
>NW_007734877.1:0-14226 GCF_000696425.1 Galeopterus variegatus
ATCCCGTTACCGGTCACGAAAAAAGACAAAAAAGAGGAATAAATAAATAAATAACAGGTCATCAGGATAAGCAGCTGGGCCACAGACAACTTTCTCACAACCGTGAGTGGCAGGAAGGGGCAGGACAGCATGCCCAGGGCAGCTGGGCTTCAGAGTCGGATGGACCTGGCCTTACCCCAGCTCTCACCCTGGTGAGCTGTGTCGTACTGGGCAATTCACTTAACCTCTCTGAGCCTTTGTTTTCTTAGCCATAAAACTGGGTTAGTAATATCTGTTTACAATATCTACTTACAGGGCTATTTGTAGAGCACTGAAGAAAGTGTGTAGCATAGAAACATTCAGCAAATGACAGCTTAAAGAAAACCTTCTCAGCAAATTAAAGTTAGGGTGGCTAAGAGGGGACAATTATCCACAAGTCTCAGTAGGGAAGATTTAAAATGAGTCTATTAAGATTATTAGTATTTTGGGAAGGGTTCAAGTGGTCTATATATATCTGAAGTATACACACATACAGATATATATGTATGTGTATATATATATATATATATATATATATATATATATGTATGTATATATCTGAAGTATACACAGATACAGATATATATGTAAGTAAACACATCATTTCGATGTTACACTGGCCAGCATTTTATCTTTAGTTAATAGGTTTTCTGGAATATCTATGGAGATAACAACTCCATATAATGGGTGTGCTGACCATAAGCCTCGCTGTAATGGAGAAGGCTGAAGGGAGGTCAAATGCACAGTTTAGAAATCTAAACAGAGAGTAGGGGCCTCGGGTTACAGCACCGTCCTAAAACAGTTCCACTGGGGACCCTTATCAGACAATATCCTGGTGTCTAGAGCTTTCACAACAACACTTTAACAGACAGATGGTCAGAAGCTTTTACGATACTCACCTTTATCATAAATTATCATCACAAATATTAATTTAAAACTCTCAAGATAAATACTTTCTAAGTACATTGAATTATGCCAATCAGGATTTCCATACTGTATTATGTAATAGCACTGATTCCTACGCTCGACTTTTAAAAAATAAAGTTGGTTATTCAGATTTTTAATCTTTAGGGTCACACGTACCGTTACTGCTACACTACAGTTTCCTAACATATTTAGGTTGAATCTTCCCATCTATTTTCAACTAATAAAATGGAAAACAGGTCCACATTCCTTTTAAAACAGCTTCTCAATTTCCCTTCTTCCTCCTGTTCTACTCAGCCCAGCTTCAAAAAAATTACCTTCGAAATTCTGCATCGTCTAAGAAGTTGGATGCTGAAAGGAACCTATAACAAGGCAGGTGGCTCTCAGGGAAGAACCACGATCCAAAGCTGCTGGAGACCAGAGGGAATGAGACACACTGGACACAAATGGCTTCTGGAGTCAGACAACAGAGGTTCCCCCTCCAGCTCAAATGGGCAAGTTACCCCACCAGTCCGTGCTTCAGTTTCCGCATTTTCTAAAAATGGGGATGACGATGATGGTGGTGGTGGTGAAGATACCTAATTCAGAGACTGTTAGAGAAGTGGAACAAGCTCACATACTTAAAGCCCCTTGAAAGGTGTGCAGCAAACAGCAAGCAGCATGTGAGTGTTAGCTATGATCACCATGCAGAAGTGATGTTCTTAAAAGGCAAAAGAAACCCATGACTTTCAAATGTTTGCCTTCATTGTGTCAAGGATTCTGTGCTCACAGAACCAGGAAAAAAAAAAATGCAAGGAAAGTCAAGTCATTCAGGCCAGACAGAAAAGCAGCTAGCACCTCCAGCTTTTCAGAGCTGCACACGGGCAACACCAATCTTACAGGTGCCCCTAGGTGGCATCAGAGGCTCATGCCTCAAAAAGAAACTCCAGACCAGAAGATGTAAACTTAATTTGAAGAAGAGAACAAAAAACTAGAAAGACAAGTGAAAACAGGGTTAACAGTAGCAAGAAAGGTTAAATAAAAATTCCAGAATGACTCTGCAGACAACAACTCACAAGAAAATGCAAACATCAGATTGCAAAAATAGGAAATTGCCTCAGGAAAATAAGAGCCAGGTAGTAAAAATAATTAGTAAGATTTATTAATAAACGAGGGAAGACATTAGTATTACTGTAAAAACATTATTACATAACAGTGTATAGTATTAGTAATAAGCAATATTAGCTAATTTATTTTGTTTACTTAAAAAGAGGAAAAACAACAGCCATATAATAACTAATAGTTAATAACTGCTTATACGTGGCATGCTCAAAGAACTCAAATGTAAAAAATTCCACCCTACACCAGAGGACGGCAACCAGGTCCTCCACACAACACAAAAATCTGCCTCAATGACATCAATAATAGGACAAGCAACGGGACAGGAAGTGGCAGAGGAAAACATTCACTATTGCTATCTGACTCTTATTTACATTCCTGATTAGCTGTCTGAGACGGGGCACACAGATGACATCAGTCGTCAATAGCTACTTTAAAAGCAAAAGATAAGTTATATTTATTCTCTCAAATTATCTGAAAGCAAAAATGACTCTACTTCCTTAGCTACCTGTTCAAAGAGTCCCTAATCCAAATGGCTTTAGGATCCTTTGGAGATGGTTCATCTCCCCTAAAATGCTCAGGAACTCTGTCCACACACGCTTCAGATGGGCTACTAGGAGAGGAGAAAGTATCATTTGGTTTCCAAACTTCCAAGCTGGTTTTGGGGCCAGGATTTCCATCCCTACAGCTGTTAAATGCAGCTGTTCGATTTCTTCAGCTCCATTTCTGAGATTGCAGATACGGCTATCTGTGCTTTTCAATTATTCATCAGTGCAAATGATTGATTAGTGAGAGAAAAGTTTCTTCACATCACACACAAACCAAGGTGCTCAGAGGAAGGACGGTTCTCTTGTCCTTATAACAACATGATAGATAAATAGGTGACAGATAGATAGAATTATATAATATATTAATATAATATTGTAATAATGCATATTCTATTATATGATAAATATATAAAATACACATATAGATATCAAATTTGCATATTATATAATATGATATATATATATACATATATTCTATATATAATATACTTAATTTGGTACAACAGGTTGCTGGGTGGTATAGTAGGTTTCCATGAGGGAGAATTTTTTCAAAATTCGTCAGACCCTCAGTTACAAGGAAAAGGATGACCTCACTAAAATTTTATTGCATTCCTAATCAAGGGACTCAGTCACCTCTTTCACTTGAGGAGGCTAATCGAACCCTGACATAGGTGTCTATTTCCACTCCTAGAGGAGTGATTCTCAGGCTCCAAAGAGGGAAGGTAGAAGGCAAGGTTCTACCTCTGAAATCAGAGTACGAAGGTTAAAAGAATTACAAATATAAAGCAATCGCATGGCACAGATTCTGTAACATTTTTATTTGTTTGTCTTATTTGTTTTTTATGAAGTGCTAGGCTGAAGATTTTGCAGTACTGACTGCCACAAATCAAGCCAACTACCAACTGCACATGCCGGTTGAGAGCCACTGTCACAGCCAACACACCATGTGTGCTGGAATGATTTAAATAAATGTTTCTCATCACTTAGGAGAGACCATCTTCATTCCAACAAGATTCAGCCAGTCTCAAAACGAGCATGTAAATATATGCTGCCAATTTTATAAAAGAATAGTGCTTCCGAATGTTTTCATGGGGTGGAATGCCCAATGTAGAATGGGAGAAGAGATGAAAATAAAGGCAACTTTCAAAGCCATCAATACAATGTGCTGAAGAGATCCTTAATTACCAAAGTTAATGGACATAGTTCTGCCCTGCCCTGCCCTGCCCTTTGGATTTTTCCTTATACGTTCTTTTTGGGGGAAGCAAAATTCACATGCATTGAAAGGTATGGCTTTCCAAATCACCCTTCAGCCACTGCCCTGGGCTTTCAGATTCATAGCATGACGGACGCATGTCAGCAGGCTTTCTTCTGGCTCCTTTTGTTGAAAATTTAAGTGCATGTTGATTTCAGACTTTATTCTATTCCAATTGTCTGTTTGTCTACTTTCTTATGCAAATATCAGACTGTCTTGACAACAAACTTTATAGTAAGAATTGAAATTAGTTACTAAATCCTTTAACTTTGTTGTTGATTGTTCTGGTTATCCTGGGTCCTGTGCATTTCCATTTCCGTTTTAGGATTGGCTTGTGACTTCTCTAAAAAAAAATTGATTAATATTGCATCGAGCCCACAGATTAATTTGGGGACAAGTGCCATCTTAATATCATATCTTCCAACTCATGAAATGGTATAGCTCTTCACTTATTCAGTTTTGCTTTAATTTCTCTCAGCAATATACTTATTATTCAGTGAACTGATATTGCATGTCTTGCTGAATTTGCTCCTAAGACTAAGTATGATTTATTACGATTTATTCCTAAGAAAAAATTATGATTTTGACACTTTGCAAAAGAAAATTTAAAATTTTATTTTCCAGTTGTCTGCTGTTAACATATAAAAATACATCAGTTTTTATATATTAATGATGTACCCTGAGACCTTGCTAAATTCAATTATATTTATTGCTAATTTAATTTTATATATTCAATTATATCTATTATATCCTTGTAGATTCCTTGGGATTTTCTACATAATCATGTCTTCTACAAATAGAAATGGCTTTACATCTTTCTTTCTGATATTATGCCTTTTATTTCTTTCTTGACTTATTGCAATGGCTAAGAATTCCAGTATAATGTTGAACAGAAGTGCAGAAAACGAACATATTTTCCTTATTCCCAATCCTCAGGATTGGAAAATTCAGCCTTTCAACATTAAGGATGAGGAATTTTTTGTAGATGGCTTTATCAGGTTGAGGAAATTCCTTGCAGTCCTAGCTTGCTAAGAACTTTTATTATAAAGATATTGGATTTTAAGAATTGTTTTTTTTCTATTAAGATGACTTTTCTCTTTAGGTTTCTCCTTTATTTTGTTAAATGCTGAGTCACACTGATTGATTTTCAAATGTTAAATCATTCCTGAGATAAACCCTTATTGGTCACAATGCATTATTCTTTTCATATAATGGTTGGTTATATTCATTAATATGCTTCTGGGGATTTTCACGTATCTGTTCATTGGGGATACTAGCCTATAATTTTTATTTTCTGTATTGCCTCTGCCAGGTTTTGGTATCAGAGTGATACTGGCTGCATACAGTAATTGGGAACCGATTCCCCTTCCTCTATTTTCTGAAAAAATGTATGTAAATTTGGTACTTCATCTAAAACTATGTACTAGAATTCACTAGTGTAACCAGTTTTCATTGTGGGAAGGTGTTTGGTAATGAATTAAATTTCTTTAATAGCTACGGTATTCAGATTTTCTGCTTCATCACGAGTCAGTTTTGATTTGTCAGTTTTAGTCTACTGAGAAGCAGAGACCGAGATGGAGTTAGGGGAGCAGAGGTTTACTGGGAATTTGGGTAATGCCTATGAAAGACAGAGGGGCAGACGGTGGGATTGGGTATGGGAAGCCTACAAACCATGAGGCAGGTCTGATGTCTGCGAGAGGAAAGAGGGGGAGGAAACAGATGTAGATATGACCAAGTCTCAGTCAACTCGATGGAGGGCTCCAGAACAAACACTGTCTGTTAGAGGAGACCACGATGGGCACAGATGGCCAGGCCCTGGTACCCCCACCACACTCACTGACTGGGGTCTGCCTCGGAGGAGCACAGCTGTGGCTCAGAAGCTGCCATGGGTCTTAAATGTGCTGTAGCTGGAAGCTACCAACTAACTGACCTCCTCCTGGCTGATTAGCAAGTTCTTTCTGAAAGGGAACTCAAAGCTGTATGCTGCCATGGCTGACACATTTGGTAATTTCTGCTTTCCAAGGCCTTTATCCATTCCTGCCAAAATTTAAATTCTTAATTTATTGGCATAAAATTATTCAAAAAATTCCTTTTCCTTTTAATGTCAGTAGGATCTGTAGCAATATCCTCTCTTGAATTCGCGGTGTTGATATTTGGGTTTCTCCTTCTTTTCCTAATAAATATTTTCAAATAATCAATTGTTGGCTTTTGTTTTCTCTATTTGTCTCTTTTCTATTTCATTGAGTGCTGCTCTTCTTATTCTCTTATTCTCCTCTCTTATTCTCTTATTCTCCTTAACTTATTTCACATTTTTTTCTATCTTTTTAAGTAGAAACTTAGATCACTGATTTTTCTTTAACCATTCTTTTCAGATTAAGAATTTAAGGTTAAATATCCCTCTATCCCTGTTTTAGCTGCATCTACAAAATTCATTACCATTGAGTTAAAAATATTTTGCAATTTCAACCAGGATTATTCCTTAACTTCTGGGTAATATGAGAGTTTTCTAATTTTCAAACATGTGGGGCTTTTCAGCTATTTTATTGTTATTGATTTCTAATCAAATTTCCTGTGATCAAAGAACATAATCTGCATAGTTTCAATCATTTGAAAATTCTTGAGACTTGCTATAGCCCAGCATATGATATATGTTGATGAACATTCACGTGCACTTGAAAAGGATATGTACTCAGCTATTGATGGGTGTGATGCTCTATATATGACGATCAAAACAAGACCTTTCATAGTGTTGATCAGATTTTCTATGTTTACTGATTTTGCCTAGTTTTCCTATCAGGTAGGAAAGAATTGTGTTAAAATCTCCAACTATGATGATGGGTTTGTCTATTTTTCCCTTTAATTAGTTTCTTCTTCATGTAGTTTGAAGCCTTATTATTAGGTGTATACAAATTTAATAGTTCTATATCTTTCTAATGAGTTGACCAATTTTTATTATTAATTATCCTTCTTTATCTCTGATAATACATTGTCTTCAAGTCTTCTTTGACTGTTATTAATAAAACTACTCAGTTTCATTATTATTAGCACTTGCATGATATATGTTTTTCCATTCTTTTACTTTCAAACTACATGTGCCCTTGTATTTATAGCACATCTCTTATATACAGCTTAGAGCTGTGTCATCCTTTTGTTATTTGATCTGACAACCTAAGCCTTTTAATTGGAGTGCTTAGTCCATTTACATTTAATATATTTATATGATTAGATTTAAGTCACCCAATTTGTTATTTGTTTTATATTTGCCCAAACTATGTTTTGTTCTTTGTTTCTCTTTTCTCACCTTCTTTTGGGTTAATAAAATATTTTTTAGGAGTTCAACTTAAATCCTCATTTGGATTTTCAGTTATGTTTGTTTGCATTCATATTTTAGTCGTGACTCTATAGATTACAATGCATACCATTAACATATTAATATCTACTTAAAAGGAAGATTATACAATAGGAAGCTTGCTGTAGTGTAGTTTATTTTACACCTTCATCTTTTGTCCTCTTATTGTCATATATATTACATCTACATATGTTTTAAATCCTACAAAACAGCATTACAATTTCAGGTTTATGCAGTTATATGCTGTTATGGTTTGAATGTCCCTTCTAAAATTCACAATGAAACTTTATTCCCAATGTGGCACTATTAAGAGGTGGAGCCTTTAAAAGGTGACTGGATTAATCTACTTATAGACTAGTAATTAATATGCTAATGGATTAACAGGTTATCATTAATCATTTATAAGAATAAGTGAGACCTGAGCTAGCACATTAGCACACTCTTGCTCTCTCACCACGTGATGCCCTATGTTGCTTTGGGACCCTACAGAGTGGCTACCAGGAAGAAGGCTCTCACCAGATACACTCCCTCAACCTCGGACTTCTCAGTGTCTAAAACTGTATGAAATAATTTGTTTATGAATTATTCAGTTGCAGAAATTCTGTTGTAAGCAAAAACAGGCTAAGAAATTTGTCTTTTAAAGAAGTTTGAAGGAAGAAAACTGTAGTTTATCTTTTATTGTTACCCACATATTTACAGTTTCCAGTGTTCTTCATACTTTCCTATAGATCCCAATGTCCCTTCAGTCTGAAGAACTTGCTTTGTATTTCTCTTATCATTATTTTCTATCATTTCCTTAAATATTTTTCTGTCCCATTCTCTTTCCTCTCATTTTGGGACTCCAATTAAATGTATTTTAGATCACTTGTTACTATTTCATAGCTCAAGTATTTGCTATTCATTTTATCTATTTTTCAGATTGTATCATTTTTACTGATATATCCCCAAGGTTACTGTCTCTTCTGCCATCTTCCACCACCATACAGGACATTTTTCATTTTAATGATTATAATTTTCAGATTTATAATTTACATTTGGTTATTTTTAATTGTTTTAATTTCTTTGTTAAGATTCCCCATATATGCATTCATTATACTGATGCATTTCTTTCTTTTAATTTATTTATAAAAGTTGTTTTAAAGTATGCTGATTCCAACATCTTGGTCATCTCATGGTCAGCTTCTACTGTCTGCTTTTTTTTTTTAACTATGGATCATCCCTACCTATTTCTTTATATACCTAGTAATTTTTAATTGTTATACTAGATGTTGTGAACAAAACATTGCCAAGGCTCAGAATTCAGTTTTGTTCCTCTGATGCGTGCTAGCTTTTGTTCTAGCAGGAAGTTAATCAAACTCCAAAATCTGCAGTGAGTGACAGTTGATATCTCTGCTCAATTCTTCCAGTTTTCATTTGCTGTTTTTACCAGGTCCTGGAGTTTCTGCACACATATACATTCACACTTCAGTGATCAGCAATGAATTTAAGCAGAATTTATATACAGATGTGAGATGTTACACTCTCTGAGCTTCCCTTCTTTCATAGATTTCCCACTAATAATCTAGTTACTCTGCTAGCCCTGAACTATATGCTTTTAGTAACTTACTAAGACAGGCTTTCTGACAACCTATCCACCTGGATGAGCAGGTCTTCTCAGGCAAAAAGCTGCAAACACATAAATCTCATCCGAGGCCCATCTGCTCTGCCCAGGGTTGACTTCCCTCTTTCTGCCTGCTTTGGGTTGCTATCCAGTGCCTTCAAATAGTTGTTTTTAGATGTTTTATTTACCACATTTTGTCCAGACTTTATAATTATCTATGTTGATCTGATCACACTACTGTGCTGTTACCAGAACCAAGGCCCTTAACATTGATTTTGCCTATGATTGATAAAGGGAAATCACGGATCACAGTCAAAGTGTCCAGCATCTCTATATACAAAAATATTTAAACTACTGGTTGACAAAATTTTAAGAAAGCATTTTGGCTTCAGAGCCCCAAATTCCTCTACATTTGCAAATTGTATGAGGCTGACGGAGAGAAAATAGGTTTCAGTCCCAGCTGTACCATCTGATTTTAACTTCTGCACCAAGGAAATACTGATCTTGTGTGGTAGATATAAGTGTGGATTAGAAGTAATGATTGTAAACATTGAAGCAGTGCCCAGGGTAGAGTAAGCACTCATAAAAGATGGTATCTACTGCCATTACCATTAAGTCCTTCTACTGTATTAAATATATCAAAATAAAATTTAAGAAGCTTTACTCTAGAAACTCAATACTGCTTTCCACTTTATTATAATTTAATAATCAGTGCAATTTCTGCAACTAATACTTTTTCTATGTGTGAGGAGTAGGGAAAGATGAATGATCTGAGAACAGTATCATATATTGAGGTCATGAGAATTTTCTCTGTAGGCTTAAAAAATAAAATGCATATTTTGAGATGTTGTTAGGTCTTCCTTCCCAAACTGAGATTACCCGTTAAAAGCTTGGCACCACGGGAATTTGTTTAGCCCACTTTAGAGAGTTTGTTAGATCATATTTGGACTTGTCCTGTTTAGTAGACAAGAAAGCCCCTTAGGAGGGAAAACTCTAAGATAGAAGTTCTGAGATCCCAGACACAGTTATCATATAATTCACTTAATAGACAGGTGATCAAGTATTTTCTCAGACTCAAAGTAAAGATTTTTCATTGCCTATTTCAATCCTGAATATTTTTTTAAAATGTGGATCTTCTTTCCAAGTCATTGAAGAAAATCAAAGACTTTTGACTTTGAACATCACAAAGGCCACAAAAAGGAAAGTTTCATTTAAAGCAATATATAAAATTATGCCTAGCATTGCTTCAGGACAAGGATAGCAATTCTGATGTGATTATTTGGTGGTTACAAATGTAAAATACCCTTTCTACTGCAAAAGCAAAAAGAAAAGAGAAAAAAAAATTAAAGAACCTGTTCATAAGAACATCAAAAAGAAAAAAAAACACTCAAAATATCTAGATGCAAAGTTATACAATCTGTCAGAGGACAGGGCTTAATTATGCAAAAAAGAAGAAAGTGTTAAATCATCAATATCAATTGATCATATTTTCTTACCAAGGCTTCATAATCTTCTGCAACTTCTGGTATCGTCTGCAAAATTTAAAAACAACCATGTGAGGAGCATGTTTGAAAGCAATGATTTTAACACAAGAAAAACCCCATAATCATCAGGATTAGATATAGCTCAGATATAACTGGCAAGAAGTAAAGGAACTTTGTCCATTTCAAAACATCACTCAAAGTCATTAGAAATTGGTGTTCTATAATGATAAGAAACAATCAAAAGATCAGGATTCAACTAGTGTCACCAACCTCCTGCACTTGCTTATGAGTAAGGCAACACCACTACTCCATGATGAGAACGGGAGGGAATCCTTAGGGTTCACAATGGACACACTTGCAATGAAAAAGATTGAGTCAAAAAGTACTTGACTATGAAGAAATATCTTACTATCCTTCTTTGGGAAAACGCCCACTAGTTCTACTTTCTCATTTCTTGAGAGGAATATTGTGTCTTCCGAGGGAAGACCCTGCAGTGTCTTTGCAATGAGACACTGCAGGAGTGCTGGACACCGAGACTGGAGCTCTGGGGTGGTCACCTGCAACAGACACACCTGGCTGCAAGGGAAAATGGCGTTGCTTTAAAAAACTGGCTGGAGAGGATGAAGAAGTAATGATTCTAGCCTGGTCCAGCAACTTCCCAGTCCTCAAGTCTGCCAGCTCTCTCTGGCTTTAAGATGCACTTTCCTCTGTGTTAAGTATCCTGCTCCTCCTCGTCTAACTAGCTAAGTGCTATCCCCAAATTCACCTCATTCTAGGCTCCTCTGAAAGCCTCACTGGCCTCGCTTTCCCTTCCTTGACCAGACTGAAGGTGGTGCTCATGTCTGCATGCCTCAGGCCCCAAGGACGCATCAGCCATAAGCCTTAGGACATCCCTCTGTCCTTCCAGCTCCTTGAGCGCAGGCTCTGCACTGGGTACCTAGTATGGCAGGCACTTACAGAGTAGGTACTCGCTACATGCTGGATGGATGATTTTGTTCTTCGGGAGAAGTTTCACATTCTCAGCCATATAAAACATAACCACCTTAGAGACCCACATGACCATGTGAAGACTAAATCCAGTCTTTGGTAAAACTGGGAAGTTGAAAATGTATATAAAGAAATCTCCTTCCTCCCCTTCCTCACCCCCTCCTTTACCTGCCTTGCTTTAAAAAATATTTATTATTTTCTTTCCTTCCTTCATCAAAAAGGCATTGGGCAGGGTGAGAGAACTCGGTGGCCGGGGGGAGGCAGGCCTGAGCAGGAGTGGGGACATGTGCACGACTCTCCACGAAAAGGAACCATCGCTCCGTGGAGAACCGGCTCAGGCCAGGGCTGGGGCACGGAGAGATCTGTATAAACTGGGAACACCTTGCTGAGCCAGAAAGGAAAGAAATGCTCAAAGCATAATGGGACTCCGGTCAGAAGGACACAGAAGACAGCACGAAGGAGGTCCCACAGGCCAAATCAGGGACAAGTTGAGCATCAAAATAAGTAATAATAATAATAGATTATACCCCACTGAATAAGACAGGAACAAATGAGTCCACATGGTTATAACGAGTGACATACTTGACCATGTTTAAGAACCAGATATCTTGGGGAAAACACAAAAATCTGATTTGTACCATTTTCCAATTCCCCTGGTGTCCCTACTCTCACCAAGGCCACCTTACAGTACCAGCATGACATCCGTGAACCCAGAGCTGGGAGGGTTGGGCAAACAACTCTCAGGAAGGGGTGTGAGCTCCAGCATCCCACTGGAGATTGATGAATAAATAAATTGGTAGGAAATAAAGCCAACTAGTAAATGTAGACGGAATGACAGCATTAGAGAATCCCCCTTTGGAAATCATCAGAGTAATAATTAATTACAACAAACATCAGTATCAAAACTGGTAGGTAAAATTGGCACAAGAAATAGGATCTTACAGAGTTTCAAAGCATCTCCCTACAAACTACTTATTAATTAATTACAAAGGTGGGAAGAAAGGTTACAGTGGAGACATCTGGAAGACACTATCTCAACCAAGTGGTCAAAGTTAGCACAGGTAATAAGACAAAGAGACATCTTGTGCCATCAACAATATGCAATCAAGAAAAAAAATTTTAAAAGCACCTGTGACACTCCAGCAAAGACATATACTCATGAGAAAACCCTGGACAAACTTGAAGAAAAAATATTTGTGTTTCAATGGAAAACTATGCAGTATCTATACCACATCTTTCTGGGTTTTCAGATTCTAGCGCTGTTGACTTTGAGCTATTTTGTGACTCTTTGTAAGCTGGAGGTAACTGATGGAGACAGATAGAGTCCTGGTCTGGCAGTGATTTAATTGACTTCCTCCTTCTGGTGGACAGGAAAACCAGTTTTGCCTCCATTTGCGATCCATCTCAACATTCCTTTGCTCCACATAAATTTGTGCTCTTCCAACTTTTCCTATGAAACAGTTACAACATCTGCCTGGTTCCCTCATATCATGTGAGTAAAATAAATTCTTTCAACATGTGTTCATTTGTATATCTGTATAATTTTACCTTTCTCTGAAAATTATCTTTAACAAATTACCTTTTAATGAACCCACACTAGAGGATACTTTACAAAACAGCTGGCCTATTATTTAAACATGCCAAAATCAGGAAAAAAAAAAAGACAAAGTCATGAAAGAAAAGGGAATGACGGAGGAAGAGTTCCAGACTGACAGACACTAGGGGACAGAACGACCTGCCTTGAGTTTGACCCTTTTTGTAAAAGGTACAATCGGGGACAACTGGTGAAACCTAAATGGGATCTCTAGGCAAAGAGGGATGGGAGTTCTCAGTTCTATTCTTGCAAGTTTTATGTAAGTTTGAAACTGTCGTGAGATAAAATACTCTGTGTGTGTGTGTGTGCATGTGTGTGTGTGCATGTGTGTGTGTGCTTGTGCGTGTGTGCGTGTGTGTGTGTGATCTATAAAGCAGTCACTGCAAAGTTTCAAAATAACTCTCTGTCCTGGGGCCTGCGCGCCTTAGGTTTTTACATGTCTTCCTCCTCCCTGGCCTTGGAGACGTCTCCCTGACCACGTGCAGAGATAAATCAGAGCTGAGTCACAGTGCTCCTTGCTTCCCAACTTTGCATCCTCTCTTTGGCTTCGGATTATGCATACGGAGAAGGGAAACTTCTTGTGATGTTTGTCTGTTGTCCTAACTGATATATTCTCTCTCCCTCACTCTCTCATTACACCCATTTGTAAAAGAAACGTGACCGAAGAGAAATGATTCTGGGAAGGCCGATGCTGCACAATGGCCAGAAACCTCTCGCCTCAGCCCAAGGAATGGCATTCTTTTTGCTAGCAAAGATAATCTCTCTTTAAACAGGCTGTGTGACCCCTCCTCATTTCCATGGCCAGCCTCAGGGACAAAAGCAGAAAGAACGCACAAGGGGTGAAGAGGGGCAGACCCTGTTTCAGGAATTTTCTGCCACACAACCTCTGACAAAGCCTAAGAAGGTTGGCCTCTTTGGGCTTTGTGATGCAAATTTCTGGCAGGGGCCCCCCCGCAGGACTGTTCTGTTGGGACTTCTGCAGCTTTGTGGAGTGCGTGCTCCAGGATCGCGGGAAGAGGGAGCTGGGAGCAGTGGGTGGCCTGTGCAGCTGGGCAGACCACAGGGACCGCATGGAACGGCCACCCTCTGGCTCAGTCTCAGAGCCACCGGCTGCTCCCGTGGCCTCTGAGGAGAGGTGCAAACCTTGCACGGCCTCAGCAGGGCTGTTCTGCTGGGCAGTGGGTTGGCTGGTCAATTTGGCCTGGCCTGGACCTCCCAGAACAGCCAGGGCTTATAAGAGACACCAAGTTCTCCCAAGCAATGGCATGTTAGAGCTGCTAATCTGGAGGTTAACAAAGTTACTTTCAAAAAAATAAACGCATCTTTTGTGTGAAGACAAAATTTCAGAAAAGGTCACACACAGTCAAGAACT
>NW_007734877.1:15166-18983 GCF_000696425.1 Galeopterus variegatus
CTGGTCAATTTGGCCTGGCCTGGACCTCCCAGAACAGCCAGGGCTTATAAGAGACACCAAGTTCTCCCAAGCAATGGCATGTTAGAGCTGCTAATCTGGAGGTTAACAAAGTTACTTTCAAAAAATAAACGCATCTTTTGTGTGAAGACAAAATTTCAGAAAAGGTCACACACAGTCAAGAACTATCATATGCCTAACCAGGTGCCAGGAATAACATCCAGCACTCAAATAATACACACTCTGCTAAGCAAATGAAACCCGCAAGTTCCTTCTCAAGTGCAGGTGCCGGGCAACGTCAAAGCCAAGGCATCATTCAGGCTGTGCAATTCAAGACACACCTCGGTTCTCACAACACCTAGAAAACGAAAAGCGCTCTGGTTGAGGCATGGAGAAAATCTGCATAATGTAAATTTCATATGAGACTGTTCTTGCGTGAATGCAACAACGACACCTATTTGTAT
Organism: Galeopterus variegatus; assembly: GCF_000696425.1. NCBI lineage: Eukaryota > Metazoa > Chordata > Mammalia > Dermoptera > Cynocephalidae > Galeopterus > Galeopterus variegatus. Next base: position 15,628 of record NW_007734877.1, read on the forward strand.
ACACACACCCACATAACACACACACGTGCACAACAGCCCAACTTTCTCCTCCGTGCCACATGTATGACAGAGCAGGGAGGGAGCAGTTATTTATACAATTAATGCCGTTTATTTTTAAGACAATTACTTAAGGGCTTTACATATCACTAAGATAGCCATGGGATTCCTTCCTCTGATCCTAATACAGCCAAATTTTGGAGAATGGCCTCAACCAAACTAATAAAACAGCAGTTATAAATTCCCCAGATTAGTGAGAACTCCTCAAAGACCTCACTGCTATTTTTCCTGGGAAAACTAGGAAACGTAAGAGAACACCAACAGTCTAGTATTGGCCAGACTACAGGAAACGGACATACTCCTACACAAAAAGTAAAGTGTAATTTAGGACATTTCAGCAAGCTATGAGGCTGTTCTTATCTTAAAAGAGCTTTAAAACGTGTATATCCTCTGAGTCAGGAATTTTATTCCAACAAAATAATATAGATATTCACAAAGATTTTTGCTAAAAGAAAAGCTGATAAGAGAATATTCAGAAAAAAAACCCTGAAAACAATGTAAATATTCTACAATGGGGAAATGGTTAATTATGCTATGCACATTCTCCAAATTGTTATGTTATATTGTGTATCACTATACCTCAACAAGCTGTAAAGATGAAATAATATGGAAGCAACAAAAATGAAAAAAAAGGAATAATATTTAATGGCAGAGAAATATTGCTAGGTATGAAAAAACGTGAAATTATAATTCTCTTNAAAAAAAAACCGCTCACATTCTTTGTAAGTAGATAAATCTAACTTTTTCACTCTTGACTTCTCTGTCTGGGGTGGTGCTACAGCTTATTCATACTCCAGCAGCGTAATTTTCTCTTCACATTGGCAAGTGGGAAGGAAACCCTAAGTACCCGGCTCTTTTGTTCTTGGAAAAGTTCCCCTTGCTTCTGCCCCCAGGGATGGCTGTTTGACGCAGAAGGACACACAGTAATCTGCGTGATGGCCTGTGTGCACAGAAGCATAGACAACCCGGTGTTTTTTTAAAACCCAAGAAGAGCAGTGTTACTCACTCCCTTGGACTTAAGAGTTCCAAGTAGAACTTTTTTCTATTGAATAAAATAAAATATATCATTTCTGAAAGATCTGTTGATATCTATCTTTTTCATTTTCATAAATCTGTCCACTCCTTAGTGAGACTCACCTTCAGGCTAGGGCAACATGTTTCCCCACAACTTTATATGCTTTCACACCTGTTTCAAGCAGAAATTAGGAATGGAATTTCAAAATTCCACAAGGATAGAAAAATTAAATGCAGGTTTTAAACACTGTGCTTCTGCCAAAATGTCACTTCCTCATGGCTCCTCTGTTGCTGAGTTTGCCCCATAGCCCCTCCTGGTAGCAGTTGGAAAGAGGCCTTTAAAAGCTCAGCCTTGCCTGACAAGCAGGCGAGTCATCTCTGAAGCTCATTACTACTAAAAATAAGGAGAAAAATTTCAGCTGCATTTCTTCAGTATTTCCTAAAAATTTCCACAGGTCTTGCTTAGGAAATCTCCACCTTCCCCAGCTGGAAGGCTGCCCTGGAGTCATGACTAAACGCCTTCCAAACTGCAGGGTCCATTTAATCTGTGTGATTTCTATTCCAAAGGTTTCCTGTTAATTAATTAAAATCTTGCTATAAGATTAATTGAGAAGCCAAGTTGCCTTATAAGAAAAAAATGTGTTTTTCTTTTCTTTTTAATCTGAGCAAAAGATCTGAAAAAGAGCTGTGGATCAAATGAGCCACCCTTTAAGACGAGCTGCAGACCAGCAGGAGGCAGGCAGGTGGCCTTGCAGCTCCAGTCCTCCTTCCTCCACCTCCCAAAGCAGCAGGACTTTGAACTTGTATAAAACAGTGAGGGGACACCAAAGGTGATCCAGGGAGACGTTATTCCTTCCCAGAAACAAAACTCACTCAAGATCAGGTCTTGAGTTCTGTTTTTCCGTCTGAAACCAGGCTGTGGGTTTCAAACTGGGATGGCTTATTGATTATTATAAATAGTGAAAACATTAATGAACATAATGCTCTTTTTTAAGGGTATTCTATTGCTTTGGTTTGCATAACGCAGGTTCAGTACTGACATTCTTGTACACTGTACCTGTGCAATATGGAGATATAATTCAGACCTGCTGTCCCCAGTCACGGGTATGAGGGATGGCGATTCTTTGGGGCTGCTGGATAGGTCAGATGAGTTACAGAGTAGGGCATTAGCGCTGATGAGAAGTAAGAATGTTGACAAGTCAGGTACATGGTATCAGTTTTTACTTTTTTTCTTTTCAAGCAAAAGTGGCAGTGTCCTTCTGATGAGTACTACTGGCTGTAGTGTGTCCCCACTGCAAAATTCATATGTTGAAGCCCCAACCTCCAGTACCTAAGAATGGGACTGTATTTGGAAAGACGGCCTTTAAAGAGGCCATTATGGTTAAATGAGGTCAATAGGGTGGGCCCTAATCCAATCTGACTGGTGTCCTTATAAGAAGAGCAAATTTAGACACACAGAGACACCAGGGATGTGCACACAGAGCAAAGGTCATGCCATATAACGACAGAGCAGGTGGCCATCTGCAGGCCAAGGAGAGAGGCCTCAGAAGACACCAAACCTCCCGACACCTTGACCTTGGACTTCCAGCCTCCAGAACTGTGAACAAAAAAAATTCTGTTATTTAAGCCTCCCAGCCTGTGGTATTTTGTTATGGCAGCCCTAGCAAACAAATACAATGAGAAACTGAAAAACTAAAGCTCCTAGCACGCTGTTTTCATTGTCAAAATCACGTCAGACTCTGGAGGTCCTGAGCTCTGCCACAGCACATTCATGGTGCATGTTTTAATCCATTTTGTGTTGCTATAACAGAATTACCTGAGACTGGGCAATTTATAAAGAAGAGAGGTTTATTTGGCTTATGATTCTGGGACAGCTGCATCTGGCAGCAACCTCAGGCTGCTTCTACTCATGGTGGAAAGTGACAGGGAGCTGGCGGGTACAAACAGATCACATGGCGAGAGGAAGCAAGAGAGAGAGAGAGAGAGAGAGAGAGAGAAGGTGCCAGTGTCTTTTAAACAATCAGCTCTCACGGGAACTAATAGAGCAAGAACTCACTCACTACCCCCCCTCCCCCAGGGAGAGCATTAATCCATTCATGAGGGATCCACCCCCATGACTGAATCAGTTTCCAACACTGCCACGTTGGAGATCAAAATCCACATGAGTTTTGGAGGGGACAACACATCCAAACTCCATCAGTGCATGCCACATGATCCCTGCTCTCTGTGTCTTCAACATTGTAATTGGAATTACTATTGCAATTCCAGTAATCTCAGAAGCATTT
>NW_007734877.1:19135-21793 GCF_000696425.1 Galeopterus variegatus
TTTTGTGTTGCTATAACAGAATTACCTGAGACTGGGCAATTTATAAAGAAGAGAGGTTTATTTGGCTTACGATTCTGGGACAGCTGCATCTGGCAGCAACCTCAGGCTGCTTCTACTCATGGTGGAAAGTGACAGGGAGCTGGCGGGTACAAACAGATCACATGGCGAGAGGAAGCGAGAGAGAGAGAGAGAGAGAGAGAGAGAGAAGGTGCCAGTGTCTTTTAAACAATCAGCTCTCACGGGAACTAATAGAGCGAGAACTCACTCACTACCCCTCCTCCCCCAGGGAGAGCATTAATCCATTCATGAGGGATCCACCCCCATGACTGAATCAGTTTCCAACACTGCCACGTTGGAGATCAAAATCCACATGAGTTTTGGAGGGGACAACACATCCAAACTCCATCAGTGCATGCCACATGATCCCTGCTCTCTGTGTCTTCAACATTGTAATTGGAATTACTATTGCAATTCCAGTAATCTCAGAAGCATTTATACAATATCATTGCAAATATTCAAGAGCTCAAGCCCCTAGATACCTAGGTATCTATGGCAGAATCTCCTAATCTTAGCAGGTGACACTACAGTTGGCTCTAGTACACTGCCCACGGTATATCAATGGCTGAGACTTAGATAAATCAATAAATGTGGTAACATTTTTACATTTTCATTTAACATGTTAGTAAATGTCACCAAGGCAGAATTCCCTGGGGCTCACTGTCCCACCAGAAGCAGTGGTGGGCACATCACACGGATCCACCACATCTGGAAACACCTGAAGGACCGCACGGTTCAGGCTGGAGGTGTTTGCAGGCACCACTCATACTCCTCCAGTGCTCACTAGAAACCAGGATGAAGGGTCCTGGCACCCTCCACACTAGACTCCAGCCTGGACCTCCTGCCACAGAGCCCTCTGCGTCCTATTCCTTTGTGGAGGCTTTGGCTCCCTACACTTGTTCAACTTCCCTCTAGCTGTTTCATGCTCCAACTCCAACTTACAGTAACCACTTTGGATCCTGATGACACCAGAATTTGCATTTCCCTGTCCCCCTCCACGTTGATATACTCCAAAACTCTCACTAGCAGAGTTTTACTCGGTACTAAAAAAATGTACACCTCTTGTCCCTTTCTACACGTGTCCTTTCCACGTCACCCAGGCCTGCTTGTTGGTCCTCTTGGATCTGATCTTCATTCCCCTATTCAGCTCTAGAGATGTTCTCTACTTGTCTGTGAGGCAAGACCCCCAACCCCAAATTCTAAAGAACATTCTCGTATGGGAAATATTCCTGCTGTTGTCAAACATCCTGCCTTCGAATGAGAGAAAAAGAATCTCTCACTAGTGCCAACTGCAGAGGCTACATAATGCCAATTGCTGGAGGAGGTGGGGCGGGGAGGTAGGGAGGAAGGGGGTGTGCCCAGACAGGTCATCAACAGGTACAGTCATCTGTTCATTCTTTGCATCACTAGGTACTGAAGAGAGATTTAAATGATCCAGGTTTAAACCCTGATTCTCCATGACATTTACATTTTCCTCATAAATATCTTCCCGACTCCGCACATCATTAATTTAACATATTAATATGTAATTAACTGATTCAGCAATTTCACAGTCTCTAAATCACATGCTCTACTAGTCTGTGCCAATAGCCTCTCTCAACACAGGAGGAAACAGCTCCCTGCTCACTCTACCCTGGCATCTGTGTCCACACACGTAAGAGCAGTTCTCTGTCCACACACGTAAGAGCCAGACCCACCTGGATCCTTATACGCCCCAGTCACGCCAGAGGGTCAAAGCCTCCACTGAGAAGGGGAACTCCCCATGCGGAAACGCCCATCTCTTCCTCATTCGTTGCAGAACTCAGGCTCCTTCAAGGCCAGGTTAACTGTCACCTCCCCGTGAGGCTCTTGGAAATGTGACTGGTGCAGCCTCCAGCCTTCTAGCCCTTGGGAGGAATCCTACCCAATTGAATTCTACCTATATGATAGTCTCCATCAATTTTTGGAAGTCGAGTCCCAACTCTTTTAAAATTTTCCCACTTCCCACTCTTTGGCACACAGTAGATACTCAATAAAATGTTTACTTATTTAATTAAGTAATTAATGACATGTATTTAATCATTCAAGTATTAATTTTTCAGGGATGTTATCTTGATCTGGTTTAATACTTTGAAACATAAGTTGGTATTCTGATTTTTTTAATGAAGTCAGGAAAGGGAAGGGAAATTTTTCCTGGGGATAGGCAAAGGATATGAGGGATCAATATTTTTATCAAATTATAATTTTAGTGTTGGCAAAGCCCTTGGAGATGACGACCTAATATTTTTCCTCATCAATCTGAAATTTCTGGTACTGTGTGGATTTCCACTGCATCCCAGATACTGGTTGGTTGGTGGGTGGAGAACACAAACTTCCTGAAATTACAAACTCGCTACCTAGACACTCTCTCGAAAGCCAGATTCGTCTGAGAGTAGCCAAGTTTCTGGTCTTGAAAGCTAGATGCTGCATGTACGAGGAATGTAACAAATACGCAAAATGCTGGAACCAGTAGGACAGATGTGAAAGTCTGGACAAAAGACGCTTACTCAGTGCCGCTTTCGACCATCTGCGTGAGGAGAGAGATGCCATCCAGATTTATAAACTCCTGGGCAAAGGTGACAT
>NW_007734877.1:23246-24232 GCF_000696425.1 Galeopterus variegatus
AGCCGAACACCTGTTGTAGTTATTATCTAACTCTGCCATCCTCATGGTCTCCTAGGCAGGTACTTGTCTTCTCCTTTGAAACTGCTATATTTTAGAGAAAGGGGAAGATGGGGTCTTTGACCCCAACTAGGAGGTATCTCTCCTGAACAAAAACTGGTCACAAATAACAGAGGAACACCCGTGAACTATGACGGGGTAGGACTGCAGGATGGGGCGGGGAATCCACACAGGTACTGTGAGCAGAAGGACGGACTCCACCCCAATAGGCTCCACAGCCACCTCCCCTCCCTCCCTGCCCAGATTCCCCTTCACCGTCACCTGAAGCAGCCCCCAAGGAGAGAAGAGAGTTCAACAGGGAGACCAGTGCAACAGCTCAGGAACAAAGACATAGACAAAGTCCATGCCCCCATCACATGGTCAAAGATGTGCTGGGGTCTGCCATTTAAACACAACCAAAACCAGAGCACTATTCTAAATACCTTCATTTAGTAATTCATTTAATCTGCGCAACAGTCCTATCAGGTGGGAACTTTCATTATCTTCATTTGGCAAAAAACTGAAGTACAGAGAAGTTAAGTAACTTGCCCAAGGTCACACTGCTCATGGGTGCGACAGCTGAGCTAGAACCTGGGCAGTTGGACTCCAGGGAACACACTCTAAACAGGGCACCTCAAATTGCTGCACACACGAGAGTCTCCTGAATGGCTTCTGGGCCACCCCCAGAGTTTCTGGTTCTGAAGGCCCGGGGTGGGAGCCCTGAAAGTGCACATTGAACAAGGCCCAGGTGGGGCTGACGCTGCTGGTCCCATATCACATGCTGAGAACCGCTGGTCTGAGTCTCTCAGGACACTGCCTCTCCCAGTGACACGGAATGGGAGCTCTGATTCTGTCTTTCAGTCACCGCCTGTCCATGCCAGCTGGAGCATGACAGCTGGTTTACTGGTTTACCGTACAAAAAGAAAATCTGATCACCCCTTCAAAAGTTG
>NW_007734877.1:25099-26356 GCF_000696425.1 Galeopterus variegatus
TGACAGCTGGTTTACTGGTTTACCGTACAAAAAGAAAATCTGATCACCCCTTCAAAAGTTGTGTAATTTCAGTAGGAACTTTTGTTAAGAGAATAAAGTGAATAACATGGAAGCTAGTAAGTAGAATTTCTTACAACATTCTTTCCACTTCACTTGTATGCCTTCAAGGTGCCACCTACTTCAAAGTAAATAAATAAATGCAACCTAAAGTAAGAGAAGTGAGAAGAGACAACAGAAACTTGAGAGGGACAAGTGTCCCAAGCAGTGGAGCTAGATCCCAGATCCCAGGACTGCTAACAGGTTGCTGCTGTGGAAATTGGAAATATTCTACCCAGACTCATCAGAGCAGCAAAGCAATACCCTGACTTGCTGGGGTCTCTGCCGAGGAATCACTCTCAGTAACAGCAGTAAAGGCTCCTCCAAATTGTGCCAAACTGCAACATTCGTGGTTCACAGATGCAATGGCCTGACAGGTCCTGTGGAACCTCTCAGCCCTCTCCTGCCTCGCCCGGTGCCTGAGAATGACACGTCCCGTTTCACGGTGCTGTTCTTAGCTTTCGAAGCAGGCCTTGCTCCTTCCCTGCCCTCGGTACCGTTGTCTAAGGAGGCAATTCTTCCTAAAAATGTGGTGCTCCCGTGGTGTTTGCTTTTGGGTAAGTTTTCCTCTTTGTTTCAGGACACAGGTGACCCCCTGGAGGACGAGCAGATCGAGGCAAGCCAGGTGGGCTGTGCTGAACAGCTCCCCGGACTAGGAGAGAGGATGCCCAGGGCCGCTTCCAGCTCTGTTGCTGGCTGGCTCTGGGGTCGCAGTGAACCCCTCCTCGCCTCTCTTGGCCTCCTGTTCCCTATCGGTAGGTGCACTGAACTGTGATGGGATCATGTTCAAAGTTCTGACAGACTGTTTCTCAGCTGGGCAGGAATCCTCATTATAGAGTCTGCCAGGTGAAAATGCTCCACAGAGTCCCAGAAGTGACCTCCAATCAAAATATATGTCAAACGGCTGGGACACTTTTAAATCAATATTTTTCCAGTTAGAAAGGGAACAAGTAGGAATGTGTACTCTTTTTATCTTCTCTTATTTCTAAATAATGTGGGTGGAAAACGTTTATTATGCAAAAAAAAATGTGAAAATAAAAGTTTTTATTATTCCAATATTGGGGTTTTGTAAGCAAAACTTACTGTCTGGACATCAATATTGCAGAAGATTACTCTGCATATAATTTTTAGCCTCCACTCAAACCAGTCTTTATAGTTATC
>NW_007734877.1:27483-31494 GCF_000696425.1 Galeopterus variegatus
AATCTCTCCATGAACATTTTGAAGTACCTTCAGATATTCCTGGCACCAAGAACAGTGCCTGCAATTTACCAGGAATTCAAAAAAATTCACTAAATAAATGAACAAACAGGTAGATCTATATAAATATAGATGCACTTATGTACATATATTTACATATGTGCATTAAAATTACCAAAGAAGTCAAATTGAGGCATGACCTGTGGTTACTGATGAATTGTAATATTCTACATAATTCTCTTTGTAGTGAGCTTCATTTTTCTAATTTTCCATAATGATTCTGAACTATTTTTATACCTGGGGGGAAATCAACATTATTAAAAAATAAAATAGTCTTAGTTCTGATTTTTCAGGTGTCAGCACAAATAAAAAGTGTGCAGAGGTCGTGTGGGTGACTGCATCAGATTGCACGGTTTATTTTCTGGTGGTGTTCTAAGGATAGAGAACGCCTTTCGCTGTGGGCTCAGATGCTCCTGTGGCTGTCCCATGTCCTGGACGTTTGCAGCTCTGGGCCCAGACCACAGGACGGATGCCGGTGGCCTGTGTGTCAAGTATTCGCCATCTCTGTTCTTGAAGGTACTAGTTAAAATCACCCCCAAGAAAGTACCAGCATGATTCTGACCCCTGGTGCCAATGACAAAGCAGTCTAAACCGTGCTTGGGAGCCACAGCTTTGCAGGCGTTTTCAGAAGTCTGCTTATATCGCCCAGTGCTCCAACTACCTTTTCCCAGAAGGTTCGTCGCCTCCTTCCAAATGACTTCTCCATGCCTTTTCTTCTCTCCTTAAACCTCTCCCTGCCCCCGCCCCCGCCCCCCTCCACTGTGAACCTGCTTCCCATTTCACTGGGAAAGCAAAGCCATCAGCCAGGACCCTTGCACCTCCGCACTGCTGGTCCCCACCCTCCCGCCTTCCCTGCCTCCTCTCTCTGCAAACACTGTCCTTCAAAATGACCTCTACTGCCGCATCTCTGTCTGGGGTGGACCATTTCCAGCTGCAAATTCTCCAGTAGCTCCCCTCTCAAAAAACACAAAAATGCATATACAGCCCCCTCCCACTTCCCCTCATTTCACGGCTCTCATTCTCAGAGAAAGTTCTGGAATAAGGAGTGGCTCTGAGTGGCTGCTCTGCCTCTCTTCTCATATTCCTCACTCCCACGACACTCCCAGTGCCAGCCCTGCATGGACAGCGGACAGCATAGAGCATCTCCCAGCACTCCTGGTCCCTCTGAGTGGCAGGTCCCACACCCGACCTTCCATCCGGCCTCAGCTGACTTCTGCACACTTAAATGCCCCCTCATCCCTCAAGCACTTTCTCCTCTTATTTCTTGGCCAGCTCCTTCTCTAAACCTGGAGTCCCCAGGATTCTGCGCCAGCCCGTCCTCTAAGGTGACCTCATCCAGCCCACGGCTGCAATCGCCATTTACATGGTGGTGGCTGGCACACCTGTGTCTCTCCAGGATGCCGGACATGACACACACACCTAACCGCCTAGCTGACAAGTCCTCATGGACACATAACTCTTCATCGCCCCAATCCTTCCACTCCAAGAAGCAGCCCACTATCTTGCCACAACAGCAGGAGCATCCCAGCGTCCTTCCATGAAGCCCTGGGACTGGCCTTCCGAAGCAGGCCACTGGCACGTCGCCTGCCCTAACCTGCCCTCGCAGCCCTGCCGTCTGCTCTGGGGCAGCAGCCAGATGGAGCCTGTCGTTCCTTGCCTACAAACCCCGACTGGAGCAAGGCAAGAAATAGAATTTAAGACACTTTACGACCCCTTTACAGTTTCTCAAACTAGCAGAAAAATGTTGAAAAACTGAATTGAAAAATTGACAAATAAAAATAACTGAAACTGTTCATGGTTTTATGGTTAAGAATCTCTGATAATCTGAATCCACAAAGTCGCTGACATAATACCATTTTTCTTACTGCCAGAGGAACTAGCCCCCAAAATCATGACAGTCCCTCTGACCTAGATAATTCTGATACTCGTTCCCTAAACACGGGGAGCAGACAGGGGGGATTATGCCTGCCGCTGATACAGCAGCAGTACGTGGCACAGTTCTCTACGGCCCGAGAACTACCTACTGCATGCACCTAGTCCCAACTGACAGACATGTAACAGGTTTCCAGTCTTTCACCACTAAAAACAATAATGCATACAGCTATGCTTGGATGTGTGGGGTGTGTGTGTGTTCGTCTGTCTGTCCTGCAATGCTTTTGTGAGTGTATTTATTGGATAAATTCCTAGCATGACAAAGGTATATGTATTTTAGCTTATCAGCACCGCATTCTCCCGAGTTGGGTACACGTATTTTAAATTTGGGTAGATATAGCTAAATTGCCCTCCAAAGAGCTGTACCAATTTATATTCCTGACCCCACAGCGTGTTTTCCTCGCATCTTCGTTATCTAGGAGTGTATATTTTCATATCTTTCAAGAGAGATTGAGTTTCGTTTTTCATACGTATATCGATCGTTTTTTTCCTTTGTGTTTCTTGTTTATAGCTTTTGGCCACCTGTTTTTGGAGGTGGTTTGTTTACTCATTCATAAGGGATCCTGCAAACGGAGGAATTACCCCTCCATCGTGCATGTTGCCAATTGTTTTTTCTAATGTGCTGTTTTTGACTTTGTTTCTGGAATTGTTTTCAAACAGAGAGCAAACGGAGGAATTACCCCTCCATCGTGCATGTTGCCAATTGTTTTTTCTTTTTTTTTTTTTGTCTTTTGTCTTTTTCCGTGTCCGGCAACGGATCGCAACCCAGGTTTTCATTTTTTGGTAGTCAAGTTTATCAATGTTTTTCCTTATGGTTTCTGAGTTTCTTGTTCTAATTAGAGAGATTTTCCCCACTCCAAGACTACAAATACATTCATTGTAAGGATTTTTTTAAAACAACAATTTCAGTAAAGGAAAACAATGGTCTGGCAATCCAAGCTTCTTCTGATAGGAGCAGCAGCCAAACTTATTTAAAAATATGTTTCATGCAACAGGTGACCTCAGATTCTACGTCCACAGCTATTATTACCATGGCAGGTAGGAGGAGAAATTACTGAGCTGCAGTCTGAAGCTCCCAACCCCGAACTGGGCTGAAGCTCACACACATTTGCCCACATTCCCTGGGTCTGTTGCTGGCTATATTTTTATCATACAGGAGAGATGGATAAAAACACAACACCAGGAGAGATACACATGTTTAAAACGGCCACTAGAGAGATTATCTAAGACAGGCAATGCAGTGGAGAACCACAGCCAAGTCCAAGGGCTTTTACAAGAAGAATGGTGTAGGTTGTTTGTTTAGATCTCCTTGTGGTAACTCTATTTCACTAGGAACAATCTAGAAAGGACTGTTCTTGATAAATACAGAAAACAAATTCATCAGTGAACAAAATGACCACCTTCCACAGAGTGGAGGTAAAATTCAGCACAGCTAAGAATTACCTAAAAACAGGAGTATGTGCATGTGTGTGTGTACGTATGTGACCATGTATGTGATCTTATTGACCTGCTGGCAGAGTTTAGCTGCGGTAGATGAAGGGCCTTAAAAAGCTGTTTTCTCTATGGTACTCTAACACATCCAAACAAATTTGATAGAGATAGATTTTTTAAAACATATTTTTATTGTGTATGTGAAAAGATATGTGCTGACCCATATTTTTCAGTTAAACACAATAAAAAATAACCTACTAGCAACAAATGAAGTTTATAGATCCCAAACATCTTACTTATAAATTCCAGTTCTAGACCCTGCAGCTACAGCCAAACAACAGGGCAATTGCTTAACATGCAGATTCCTGGGCCCCATTCCCAGATATTGTAATCCAGCCCCTCTATAAAGGCCCAGACATCAGCATTTTTTAAGTTCCATAGAGATCCAGGTTTGGTACCACTGCTCTAGAAAATGTAAACCCATGTCTTGTAGTTGGACTCCCATCTTGTGATATTCCCTTGTATGCTGAGTTTCCATGTTTTCATTCACCAAGTTGGGAATGTTAGGATCATTATCTTAAGAACACAAAT
>NW_007734877.1:32558-40130 GCF_000696425.1 Galeopterus variegatus
TTAGCCAGATGCTTCTCCCAATTTTTTAATTTATTTTTAACCTACCACATGGCTTCCTGGGAACTGAAAATGATAGTTAGACACAGTTTTCATCACATATGCAGAATGAAAATAGTAACACTTGGTGTATTTTGTGCAAATTATTTTTTAGGAAAGTAATAAAATGCACTGTGAAATAATACAGCTTAAATATGCTAATGTTACTACCCAAAGCATGTACAAGCAAGTAGGCAAAACAAGATCAGTGACACAGTCAGCTACAATAGTCTAAATGTATTGTAGCATCTTGTTTAGCAGCTTTTATTCAGAAGACTTTAAAGTGCTTTATCTAGAATCAGCTGTCAATGAAACAACATAAGTGGCCAACATTTCTTGTACTGTATTTTTATGAATTGTCATAATAACTAACTAAAGCTAGAAAAATGCTTAAACTCTCTCATGTGTGCATGCACACAGGCACACGCAGCAACTTTAAAGGGGAGTAACAAGTGGTCTTTGGTTTTGTTTGCTATTGTTTGTTGCCTGGATTTGCTCAGATGGCCTGAGGTGGATGTGTGGGCAGGTGGGTAAGACCAATCAGCTGAGTTATCCCACCTGTAATAGGAGAACTGTAGAGATGTCCAGCAAACTCAAACCTAAAAGGCTTCGCAACCAATTTACTCGCACTTACCTGGAGCAAAGTCTTCCTCCTCTGTAATGGGAAATATAAGGACGAGCCATTGCAAATTCAGAATCTGCATGTGAAGACATTCCAGAGACCTTTGGTTGTGCACTAAAGTCACCCTNTATCCCACCTGTAATAGGAGAACTGTAGAGATGTCCAGCAAACTCAAACCTAAAAGGCTTCACAACCAATTTACTCGCACTTACCTGGAGCAAAGTCTTCCTCCTCTGTAATGGGAAATATAAGGACGAGCCATTGCTAATTCAGAATCTGCATGTGAAGACATTCCAGAGACCTTTGGTTGTGCACTAAAGTCACCCTCAAATATTAATATTCCATAATCCCATATCACAGAGCTGGAGGGCAAAGAGTTTATTGAGAAGCTATAAACTAAGATCGACTTACTGGAGATGTGGTTAAGCGAAGGATAGTGCCGTTTTTTATTTCATTGCGATTCTGGAAAAGAGAAAAAATGTCTTTGTAAATCTTCAAGTAGAAGCGTAGTCAAGAAGAGAGCAAAGGCAAATACAATTTAGTGGAGACTCTATATAATAAGTACTCTGTGACTCAGAGTTTTTTTCTCACGAGTAATTTTAAATTATTTCTACAAAGAATTCTAACCTGGAGCCCAGACGTGTGAACTTTATATCAAGTCACTGACAACATTCGGCATAGAGAAAGCAAATATAAACCCAAAGAACAGAAGTATGAGGCCTAAGAATAGCATATAAAAACTAATTTTAAAAGGTTATTTAGGGCATATGACCTAGCAATGTCACTCCTACGTATATACCCAAGAGAACTGAAAACACGTCCATAGAAAAACTTGTACACGGATGTTCGTACAAACATTATTCGTACTAGTCAAGAGGTAGTAACACCCACATGCCCATCAACTAGTGAATGGACAAACAAAATGTGGTACATCCATCCATTCAATGAAAAAGTATTAGGTTATAAAAAGAAACAAAGTATGGACACATGCTACAACACGGATGAGCCTTGAGAACACTATACTAAGTGAGAAAAGCCAGACACAGAAGACCACATATTGTACAATTCCATTTATATGAAATGCCCAGAATTGGCAAACCACAGAAACAGGAAGCCAGATTAGTGGGTGCCAGGAGCTGCGGGGAGGGGAACTGAAGAGTAACTGCTAATAGGTAGAGTTTCTTTTTAGTGTGATGAAAATGTTCTAAAATTAATTGTGGTGATGGTCTTACAACTCCATGAATATACTAAAAACCACCAAACTGAACACTTTTAAAGGGCGAATTTTTTTGGTATAGGAGGTATATCTCAAAAAAGCTGTTATTTTAAAAAATGTTGTTAAGGAGCTTAGTTTTAAAATATTTGCTGGTTCCCTCTGCAGGTTGCCTTGAAGAAGAAACAGCATCAGTAAGCAGATCCCAAATCGGTCTGCCTCCACTTGGCTAGTATGTTTGCGGTGAGTGTTTTGAAGCTATCACTTGGCATCTTTGGTATTTTGAAGGTGGAATTTCACCAGCAGTTTTATTTTCTTCCACCAGAGCATGCACGCTCAGTTTCTAGGAGGTGGCTTTAAAGGACACTTTGGCCCCATCCTCTGCCTGGGGCACTGAGGCCAGGAGTTTACTAAACATGACTCAAGGACCACTCTCCTGCATGGTTTAAGAAAAGCACAAGCTGGAATTTGCTCAGGATGTAGCAGGCACACCGAGGTGGTGGGAAATTTCTTGATGAAATACCAAAGATGCACAGANGATGTAGCAGGCACACCGAGGTGGTGGGAAATTTCTTGATGAAATACCAAAGATGCACAGATTGCTTGCTCCTTCAGCCAATTCTCACTATTTATTGGACAATGAATTTTCTAAAAGAACTACCCTGGAAGGAGGCAAGCTTCCAGCAAGTACTCGCTCCCAAAGGAAACTACATCTGAACAGTTCACACAGAGTGCAGGAGGGTCTGAAAACCCACCACTGCAGGCCCCAGACCCTACGTGGGCAATTCAGCCCAGTCTAGAGTGTCCATGGATCCAATGGGCCACCTCTGGAGAGAGCCAGCTCCTCATTCCTAGAAGTAGGCAAGCATGTGCTGAATGGGCACTGGGCAGGCAGGCTCAGGTAGGAGAGGTTGCAATGAACTCAAGTCATTTTTAAGATCTCTTCCCGACTGTAAAATTCCGACTCTATGAGAACTGAAAAGGAAGACAACAAATACTAATTATGGAATATTAAGGAGGCCAGATATGTAGTATACCTTTTCCCTGCAAAATGAATTAAGAAAATAAGATTCAGAAGATGGAAAACTAAACTATCCATTATATTATTGATTTGGGGGAAGAAGGCTCGTAGTAGGAGCCAGCAGACACGCTAATCGAACCCTCAGGTCTGGCACACCTGTTCAGGTAAGACTTAAGGCAGTTGCTCCCAAGAAAGAAAAGAGGTCCAGTTTATTCTGCTCAAATTTTCCAATCATGTAGGGACAGAGGCTCTGAGGGTACGAAGAGGCCAGGAAGGTTTAGAGATCCCCTCGCCTCATGGCAATCTGCAGTTGTGAGAAGGCATTGCTAATAACAGCAATGAACTAACATTTATTGAAAGGCCCTCGACTGAGGGTTTTTTATTTCAGTGCTCATTATTTAAACATCATAATAACTCCACACCCATTTGAAAGATAAGAAACCAAAACCGTTGAGAGGATCAGTTATCTGACGCCAGAGGCTGCAGTCTACCTGCTTGGAAAGGGTAAGAAGAACTAGATCTTGCATTCGTCTTTAGAGGGGCGAGTTCGTCACTCAGTCAACAGACATGAGAGCAAAGAATTAAAAGTGGTGTTAACAAGTGCTCTGCAGATTCCCAGCCAGGGCTTCCTCGCCATGCCCAGGGTGGGAGCGGGACTGGAATAAGACCAAGCAGCTGGCCTCCGGGCTCCCACATGCGCTCCTGCTACGCTGACTCCTTACTTTCTGCAACCCAAGCAAGGTTGCTTTGAAAAAATGGATCTAGAGGATTCTGTGTTGTTTGTTTATACCAAAACAAATTCCTGCTCTGCCTCGCACGAGCTGTGCAGACTCCATGCGAGCCACTTAACCACTCTCCCTGTGTTTTCTTCCCCACAATGGCAAGAACGACCCGTTGCTCAGAGAGTGTGGTAAGAACAGGAGGTGACACATGTGCTGTGCCTGGCCTAGAACTAGCTCAAGAATGGATCAATCACTGCCGTTCCTTTCTGCCTGTGCCTTCTCAGTCAACAGTTCATTTACCTCTTCCTCTCCAGATGGTTTTTAATCAGTTCTTTGTACTTTGGAATAGAAGGAGATACGTAAAAGAGCTACTAACACATGCACTAAAAATTTCACGTCCTGACCCAAGGGTAGATCAAACGCAGAGAGAGGAGATGGTAACCCCTGCCTCCGGGACTGTATTCTATCAGGAAAATCAACTGGATCGCACCTCTGTCACCACGTGCTGGTGACACCTTTTGCTTGGTATGAAAGGCCTAACTTGGAATGTAAACTTCACTAACAAAGGAAGAGGCTCATCTTTGCTCTGATTTCATAAATTCCACCCCAGCGGCAGAGAGCCTTACATAAGTGACAGGGCCACCGGGTTGGATACACATTTCGCTTTCTCACAGGGACCAGTGGCAGGGCTGTCCTCTGTCCTTGTGTGGAAAATGGGTGTAGTGCCTATTTCCTAAGGTCATTCTGAGGTCTAAATGACAAATCCATTTAAAGCCTTCAAAACACTGCCTGGCATGTTGTAAATGCTTGCAAAAGGTGTTTATCGCTAAGCACAAAAATAACATTTGAAAAGTACACTGCTGCACCCTTATTTGGTTTTAGCTAGCCTCTGCATGTAACCCAACAAATAAAAATAATAATCAGTGTTACCCGAAAGACCAGCAGACAACAACTACGAGAAATGGACGCCTCTTCTGCAGCAGACCAGCGTGGAGAGGGAGGCACTCGGCCTCAGCACGCCCGCCCACCGGCGGCTGGGACCCCCATGCTCTCTGTCTTGCCCAGCCTCTGTCTGCTGCTAGAGGCAGTCCCGGCCACGGTCCCCCCCAACACTCGCTGAGTGCTGCTGGTGCATGTGTGTGGCTTTACTTCCTTATCTTGTTCATTGGCTGTCTCCCTCCACCCCAGAATGTCCCATCCCTGAGAGCAGACAGTCCATCACTACTGCCTCACTCCTGTCTGCAACAGTGACCATCCACGGCCTGGCACACGGTTGGCTCTCAAACAACTCATAGTCAAATAAATGGCTAAACCTACTATATGCTGGGCCATAGATGAGGCACCAGGGCAGACACAAAGTTGAACAGGACCAGTTCCTGTCCTCTGGGAATCCAACCAAGTGAGAGAGACTGATGTGATAATTATATCTGTATCGTGAAAGAGTCTGACTAGCATTGCAGTGGAACAGGGTGTGCAGCAAAGGCCTTTAGTGGAGGTGATGTTCAGAAAGACCCCTTAAGCATAAATAGGGTTTCCTAAGAGAAAGGAGGAAACGGCACATCTCGAAGCTCTGAGACATGAGAGGATGAGACATCCTCACAGAACAGACAAATGTCCTGTGTGGTCACTTAGAGCCTGGAATGCACCAGGAAAGGCAGGCAGGACACTTAAAGGTAGACCAGCCTTTGGACAGGGGTGACAGGTAGGAACAATGGGGTGAAACTCCAGCTCTGATGTGCTGTTAGTGAGTGTGTCCTCTCTCCAGAGGAGCCAGTCTGGCAACACAGCAGGCAGACCTGGCCATAAGTCACAGGGAGAATCACAAGGCTCATGCTTTGGGAACAAGACAGTATGCTCTGATTCATCAGAAAGAAATCCAGAGCATGTGGACTGAGAACAGAACTGTCTACCCCACCCACACTCATCAGGACCTTGAGCACCCAAACTTCACCTTCTACAACAAACATCACTGTGTGTTCTTCTTGTCTTCATGAGCATAACTTTATTCTTCCAGGGCCTCCTGCTTAGGCAAATGGTATGACTGCTTATTATAGGAACTTCCTGAAAGACCCTGCTGTAGACGGGATGCCCCTGCAACATCACTGAAGTTTAATCCCCACTGTTGTAGGAAATCCTATTATAGTAATTGAAAGGTGAGGCCTTGAAGAGGTGATTAGACTGTAGGACCATGCCATAGTGAGTGGATTAATAATGGTGGTCATGGGCATGGTTCTGAGGGCTTTAAAAGGAGAGCCCATGAGTGTCTCTCTCTCTGCTCTGCCACGTTCTGCTGTGGGAGACCCCTGCATTGCTGTAAAGCCACCACCAAAGAAGACCCTCAGCAGATGTGTCCCCTGGACTTTGGACTGCCCAGCCTCAAAAACAGTAAGCAATAAATTTTGTTTCTTCATAAAATACCCTGTTCTGTGTATTTTGTTATAAGCAACAGAAACAGACTAATACAGAAAATTGGTACCAGAAAAGTGGAGTGTTACTTATAACAGGTACTTGAAAATGTGGATGTGGCTTTGGAACTGAGTGATGGGCAAAGGCTGGAAGAATTTGAAGGAGTAGGTTAGGAAAAGCCTGGCTGCAGGTGGGAATTTAGAAGACAAGAAAACCAAGGAAAGTTCGGAACTTCTTAAAGACTGGTTAAATGGTGGTGAGCAGGAAAACGACAGAAACATGGACAGTAAAGGCCATTCTGAGAAGATCTCAGATGTTAATGAGAAGGGACTCATTGGGAACTGGGGCAAAGATCACCCTTGCTATGAACTGGAAAGGAACTTGGCTGCATTCTGTTCATGCCCAAAAGTATTATGGAATGTGGAACTTCAAGGTGCTGACCCAGGGTGTTTGGTAGAAGAAGGAAGCTGCATGGCTACTTGCAAAAGCCTAGGCTGAGTTATGGCAGAAAATTCATGACATAAAGCCAGAATTTATAATTAAAAGGGAAGCAAAGTGTAAAGATTTGGAAAATTTGTAGCCTGGCCATGTGATAGAGAAGCAGAGAGTTATTTTCATAAGAAAAATGCAGTGGTGCTAAGAAGATTAGTACAAAAGAAAGGGATTATCAAGAGAAGGTGGAAAAGACCCTGCAGGCATTGCAGAAGCCTCTGGGGCCAACCCTTCCATTCTAGGCCCAGAGGCCTAGGGACACAGAATGGTCTTGGGAAATAGGCCTGAGGCGCCCTCCCAGGGGCTCACTGCCCAGGGCCACCTTGGGAAGCAGCTGTTCACACCAGCACCCCAGCTGCTTTGGCCACTCTGGCTGTGGCTAAATTGGCCCCAGGTGTGGCTGGACCCCAGCACCTCGGCAGCATCCACATGGTGCTAGGTCTGCAGGCAGAGGATGCTGAACATGGAGTTAAGGTACATGATTCACTACCTGTAAGATTAGTTGCCTGCCCTGCTGGGTTTTGGACTTGTTTAGGACTAATTACCCCTTTCTTTTGGCCTATGTCCCCATTTTGAAAAGGAATATGTACCCTATGCTTGTCCCACCATTGTATCTTGGCGTAGATAACTTGTTTTGATTTTTTAGATGGGATGTCGAACTTTGGACTTTTGAGTTGAAACGAATTAAGACTTTGGGGATGAAATGAATGCACTTTTATGTGAAAAGGACATGAGTTTTGGGGAGCCAGGGGCAGAATGCTGTGGATTCAATGTCCCCCCCAAATTCATTGAAGTTTAATCCCCACTGTAACTGTTGAGGAAGGGAGATCGTATCATGGTAATTGAAAGGTGGGGCTTTGAAGAGGTAATTAGATTGTAGGACCATGCCATAGTGAATGGATTAAAAATGGTGGTCAGGGGTGTGGTTCTGAGGGCTTTAAAAGGAGAGCACATGAGAGTCTCTCTCTCTCTCTCTCTCTGCTCTGCCATTTTCTTTTCTTTTCTTTTCTTTTTTTTTTCCTTTTTGTCTTTTTTCGTGACCGGCAACGGATCGCAACCC
>NW_007734877.1:40874-42090 GCF_000696425.1 Galeopterus variegatus
TGGGAGTGCCGCCGCGCTCCCAAGCGGCGCACTGTAGCAGTGCGCCACCGGGCCGGCCCTGCTCTGCCATTTTCTGCCATGTGAGACCCCTGCGTTGCTGTAAAACCACCACCAAAGAAAACTCTCAGCAGATGTGTCCCCTGGACTTTGGACTTCCCAACCTCAGAAACAGTAAGTAAATTTCATCTTCTTTATAAAATACCCAGTTGCATGTATTTTGTAGTAAACAACAGGAATGGACTAATACAGAACCATGAACTCTTAAATGAAACGTATCAACTATTTTCACCCTAAGATTCTTTGACTCCCTCACCTCAAAATTCTCTGCTGTTTCCTAGTCCTGGACTGTTGCATCATGACCTATCCATGCTCTGAAAGACCTGCCTAAATAACACTTCCAGTTCACGGTAAATTCTGACCTGACCTTCTGTGATGGCCTTCTGTTCCTTTCTTGTTTCTTTTTTTACAGTCTTTCTGAAGTGTCAATTTGACTAGCCAATAGTGCCCAGTTATTCCATCAAACAGTAATCTAGGTGTTGCTGTGAAGGTATTTTGTAGATATGATCAGAGCCCACAATCATCTGACTTTAAGTAAGGGAGATTATCCTAGATCATCTGGGTGGGCCTGATTCAGTAAGTTGAAGAGACTTAAAAACAGAGCTGTGGGTTCCTTGAGGCGGAAAAAAGTTCTCCCTATAGAGAGAAGACTCAGCCAGTGTCCCAGCCATCCAGCCTGCCCTGTAGATTTCAGATTTGCCTAGCAGGCCCCCACAATCATGCGAGACAATTCCCTGCAACAATTTCTAAATACATGTCTGCTACTGGCCTTGCGCCTCTGGTTGAACCCTGACTGGTAGACCTTTGCCCCTGAGACACTGCCAAAGCATTGCATGGTATGTTCTCCCTGAGCACGGTGAGCAATGACCTTGGCAGCTTTGTCTTAGGAACAGGTCATGCTTTTCACACTGGGGAAGGCAGCCGTCAACAGCATTCAAGGGAGGCAGGGTCACCTTTCTCAGGCTGGACTAGGAACACCATCAGATGACATATAAAAGGGTGTGGTCAAGGAAGCGAAAATGAGCCAACAACCTCCCCCTCCCTGGGGAGAGGGATTCTACAAAAATGAAGAATGTGCCAATCAGCTCACAGTGCCAAGGAACTGGCACAAGCCCTTCTCTGGAAAACGAGACTTTATTTATTCATTTATTTTTAAAAG
>NW_007734877.1:42778-43552 GCF_000696425.1 Galeopterus variegatus
GAAATTTGTTTTTCTCATTATGCCAACTTCCCATTTAGTCAGATAAATTGGGAATTATTGCCTGGCCAAAAATCCAAATTCTACTTCCCCTCCTGTTCCTTAGCAGGGACAACAGAAGGTCCGAGGCAGGTGGCACTGACGGTCCCAGGGGTCCAGGACGCTCAGGTGGCAGGCAGCTCCATGTCCTCCTCCCTGGCTCGGGCTCTCCTCCTCTCTCCACCTTCTCTGTCTGTCTCTGTCTCCCTCCTTTGGGTGTGCTGCTGCAGCATCAGGCTGTCCTTCAGATCCATTGCTTTATCATCACAAAGAGTGATTCTGCATGTGAACCTGATCCCTCCCGTCCTCCATGTGTCCATTTGCTTGGTCTTCACATCTGCAGGCTAATGAAACCACTGAGGGCAGCGTAGGATGAGCTGGTTGCTAGGTTACAGAGTGATGCCCCTGGACAGAGGATTGCATATCTGACATTTAAGGAGGTGTGCTGGGAATACCCTAAATAAAACCTGAAGCCCCAAGAGCCAGGGAGAAAAGGCAAAGAGGTGGGAGGGAGGAAGGTGGGTAAGGAAGAAAAGGTGGCCAGCGGTTGCGGATGCACGTCGCCCCTAACTAATGTGCCTTCCCTGGGCTGTCCACCGTCAGGGACGGTCTCCCCACCCCGCATCGCAGCTGCAGCAGTTCACCTCCACCCATCAGCTGAAGGATTTGGTTTTCGACTTCTTTTACACACTTTTTTCATGCCCCTAACTGGACTCCATTCTCAGCTGTTTTTTTTTT
>NW_007734877.1:45035-46200 GCF_000696425.1 Galeopterus variegatus
GCCCCCTCAGCGTTTTAATCAAAGACTGGTGGAAGATAGAGATAAAGAACAGTGTTTTTCTGGAGACAAACAAGCTTGCCTTAAAGGAACATACACCATCAGATGTCCACTGTTGCTAAAATAGAGGCCCCCTGTTAAAAGGCAGGGAAGCTGCTTGCTTCCTTAGCCAACTTGGTGTGGCAGAAGCGAGCAGACAGCTACTTTCACCTGGTGTCCTGTCCCCAAGACCAAAATCTCAGGGAAGAACCCAATTCAAGTCCACGTCTCTAAACCTAAGATAAGAATGTACTGACTCCAATTTGTTAAGAAGTAATGGAAGTTAGTTATTTAGTGTGAGTTTTGGACATAGTCTAGGAGTAAGTGTAGGCTGTGCCTTGAGCACAGAAGCTGAGGGGCACAGTTTCAGCACTCCAGACCGTGCACTGCACCAGCAGAGGCTCAGCGTGAGCACTGGGGGGATGAAGACGACGGGCATTAGCCACATCTCTCTCACGACAGGTGCTGTGCTGGGAGGACAGCGAGCATGAGGGGCACGGACCGCAGTGGTCTGGGCATCTAAAGTGCAGTGGACTGGAGAAAAGGAAGCCCCAGGCTGGGCCTGGCCAACCAGCTTCCCACAGGACCTTGGGCAGGTCTGTTTGCTTCAGTTTCCTTGTCAACAGAATGGAGGCAAGAGACCCAGTGCCCAAGGTCACGGCTCTTCCCTTCTGTTCTATTCTCAATACAACAAGCAGAGAGAAACCTTTAAATCTCAAGCAAGATTACTGATATGATGCAGGGCATGTTTCAGGGAAAAGAGGCAGTGCATTAGAGTGGGAGAGGAGAAAGTTCTGGAGACTGAGCAAGGTGATGGAGGGTTTTAGCAACCCACTGCTGCCGCCCTTTCTCGCAGAACCTGGCACTTACCCAGTCATTCTGCAGTTTTCAGCCCTGGAATGGCTGGCTCTGGGCATCTCCCAGCCTTGGAATTAACAATCCAGGACATGAAGCCAAGATCCAAAAAGCTAATAAGTAATCATTTCTATGATAAAGATATATGCCTTCCCTCCCACGCTGTGTTAGTCCATTCTGTGTTGCTGTAACAGAATACCTGAGCCTGGGTAATCTATAAAGAACAGCGGTTTATTTGGCTTACGATTCTGGGGCAGCTGCATCTGGCACGGGC
>NW_007734877.1:47794-51966 GCF_000696425.1 Galeopterus variegatus
TGGGGGTAGGGGCCGTCTCTGCTGTTGGTCTTTAGCTTCTAAATTGTCCCACTTCCTCAGACTAGAGGCTGTCGCTGCTTTTCTGCAAGTGCTTCTTCTGGACCCATCAGAGTGCTCTGAGACCCCTCCACTCGCAGTTAACCAGTATCTAGTGGTTGCCAATTCTTTAAATTGAATTTTCCCTATTTAAATGATGTTATGCTTTCTGTATTCTGATTGGACCCTAACTGACATACCAAATTTTGCAAATGCCCCCTAATATGAAGGAAATTTAAATTAGTTATGGTAAAGGAGGCCAATGATAGAGAACATAACCATTGAAGTGCCGCTGTGAAAGGATGTGCAGTAATATGAGAACCTGGAACATTGCACTGTGAAGTGACAAAAGTTAGCTGCAAAATAGGACTGAAGTACGAGTCCAGTGTACAGAATAAGAGGTGTGTACATGCACCGGGAAAACACTGGTGCCTACGTGGACACTCCTGTGTATGACGCTCATTGCCTGCAACACAGGAAAAAAAGGAAAGAAAGCAGGAAAAAATACTGATATTGCGGGTGTGTGCCCAGCCCAGCTAATGAAGATTGCCTATACTTCTAGAGGAGAAAGTGACCTCCCTGGTTTTGCACAGAAGGCACCTGCACCAGATGAGTGAACCACTTTGTACAGCCTCAGTTTTCCATCCACTTGAGATAGAGACCTGATAGCCAGCCCTCCCACTGCCAGAGGTCCTAACCTACTCCCAGTCAGATGACTGTGAAAATGTCTAAACGTGGCTTGCACTGGGCAAGTTAGAGCCTGTGGTCTCAGGAAGCCACAGGGGGCTGGAGACCAGGGCTGCACTTACAGGAAAGGAGTCATTCTTGCAGAAAACAATTGAAAGGGTCATTCCAGTGGCACTGGCAGGGATCACTGGGAAGCTACTACTGCTGGGAAAGTGCCTGCTCCAAGGTCTATTCTAGGCAAAACCCAGTACAAACAACAGTCTATGGAGAGAGGACGAGACGTAAACCTCTGCAGCTGAGAGCTATGGACCAAAGTATATGGTGCCACGTGGCAGCCTGAACATAACCTGCTGTGGGGTGAGCCACCCAGACACTGGAGTCAGACAGGCCTGACTCAAACCATGGCTTTACCAGTAACAGCTTTGTCACCTGGGCATTTGGCACAGCCCCTGAAGGCACACTGTAAATATATGGTAACTGAATACATGTGCATGATGTCTCTGGGCCTCTTTTCCCTCACTGCTACATGAAGACAGCCCCACCTACATGCACGGTGTCATTGTGGGGGTTAAGTTAGACAGCGCCAATAAAGCCTCTGCTTGGCACACTCAAAAAATGCGCAAGGACTCAATACATCATTCAAAAAGAAGAGGCAGCTTCTGTACCTGATACCAAAAGAAATGGAAAATCTGCCAAAGAAGGGCGAAGGGGGCCTCAGGCAGGGGAGATCAACGCAGGTCAGACATGGGATGCCCCTGCCTAAGACACTGCAGTGCAGGGATTCTTCTCCTTCTCCTATCTTCCCCCTGGTCATAAATGTCTTGGCAGTATGGTAAAGCCTGTGGATCTTTTCTCTGAATAATGCTTTTAAATGCATAAAATAAAATACATAAGCTTGCAAAGAAATGAGTTATCCAAATTTTTTTAAATCGTATCATAGTGATATTCATATGCTGCTTTATCAATGTAGGTGTCAGCCAACTTTTTCCAGAAAGAGCTAGACAGTAAGTATTTTAAGCAAACAGAATGTCTCTGCTTCAACTGCGGTATGTAAATAAGTTGGTACGGCTGTGCTTCAATAAACTTCATACGCAAACACAAGTTGCTGCTAGCATGTGGTCCAGAGGCTGTAGTTGCTAACCCCTGTACTAATAATGCATTAAATAACAAGATATAGTATAAGGTCTAATAACTACTATAATTTCTAACGAGGCAAAATGATCATAAATGACATTTGGAGACAACTGCAATAATAATAATAACTGGAAATATTTCTGATTCCTGTTGGTAACAAAGGCACAGATACTGTTTATACTATCATGGCCTGTTGCCTACATTTGTGATTAAAGTAATACACAAGTTGCAGATTCATACAGTTCTAATTTCTTACTATAACTTCATGGACCCCAGGTTAAAACAGTAGCTTTTCATTGTGCTTGGAAGAAAATCCAAATTCCTGCCATGGTTTTGAAGACNCTTATTTCATTTATACCTGGATATTTGTAAACTTGAACCTTGCCAAGTCATATTTTTGGTCCATTCTTAACCCATATTCTATGGCCAGTCTAGCAGACTAAACCAAGTAACAACACCCACCACACTCTGCCCTCATCTCTTTTGGGGGGTTCTGTTACCCCATTTATTTCCTTCATAACACTTACTCCAATTTAAACATAAATCCTTGTTCATTTCCTAAAAAATGTCCTGTCTGTTCTATTCCCACAAGAGCATATGCTCAAGAAGAGTGGGCATCTTCACTTCTGTTCACCATCAGTGCCTAGAGCAGCACCTGGCATATAGTATGTGTTCAATGAATGCTTTTGGAATGAATGGAGTGGATATTTTAATCATAACAAAGACTGGAGCAACAGCCAGAATATATCTATAAACTAAAGCTAACTGTCCACTTATGCCTTCAAAGACAGAAATAATAGTCCCCTCCTTTCTCCCACAATGCAAGTAAATCTCAAAGCATCTTTCCTTTCTTTCCCTATTCTATAACCTCCAGTCAACCACTGGATATTTATTTCATGCCTATTATGAGGCACAAGTACCATTAGCACTTTTTTAAAAAAGAGGGAATTGAGATATATTTGTTCATGTTCCACTTCCAATCCATGTGTCTGCCATGAGCCCCAAATAGAAGTGAGCCATGTATATTCCACCGCACCGCTCATGCCAGCACCAGGCAGCCCCAACAACGGAGCAAAGTTACAAACAGCCCCAGACATCTATAACTACTGTGCTCTGAGGCTCAGAAAACTGTCCAGCACCAGTCCCAGAAATTCACCTGTTCCAAACCTAAGAGGAAGGGCCCTGATTGAGAGGAGGCCAGCGAGAGGCCCTGAAAAAGCAGGATCTGAGCAGAGAGCTCCACGTGAACGAACCCAATGGCACACGCAAGAGAAAGAATGGGCCTGAGCTGGAACCGCTTGAGGCTCCTTACTCCCATCTTCTCTTTTTCCCCTCCTTTTGCCAATTGAAGTTGACTTTACTAGAAGAGTTAGCAGGGATGCTAGANTTTTCCCCTCCTTTTGCCAATTGAAGTTGACTTTACTAGAAGAGTTAGCAGGGATGCTAGATATCAGAGGAGACAATTAAATAGTCGGCACTTTAAAAGTATTAAAAACTCATCTGCCCTGGAATGTCCACACTGCATTCTAGGCCTTGTCCCCAGGACTGTCTGTCTGTGGGGACAATAACCCTACACACACCTAAGCATTAGTCAGGCAGTGAGCAATAAAATAAACACACTAATTCAATTAGGACGGTGTTTTCTTTAAGAATTGATCCACAGATAACGGCCAGAGAAAGCATTTATTTTATAGACTTATTATCTGCCACGCATGTGTCTATCCAGATGAATTAACTAACTGGTGCTAAGGGAGATCTACTGGGTGAATTAAATGACTTTTTCATATAGAGGCTCTATAATGAGATTTTGTTTGTTTTTTACGATAAAAAGATCCTACTAAACAAGAAACATTAGCCAATTTAAAAGGAAAGACTTTCAGCAAAAGGTAAAGATTTAGATAAAACTGAGTTCAAATCCAGGCAGCACAACTGGCCATATACAACCATACTCAAGTTACTTCATCTCTCTGGTACTAAATTCTGTTAATGTTTAAAAAAGAGGAGATACAATGATAAATGCATCTCAGTGTATTTGCAGAAGTTCAGCTCAACAGAATGTCCTGTACACAGAAGACACTCAATAAATGGTACATAAATAGCTGTAAACAATGGAAGTACATAAGAACAAATACAATTATGATGTATACAAAATTATGAAATGCCTAAGCATACATCTTACTAAATACATACCAGAACTTTAAGGGAAAAATGATAAAGCTTTATTGAAAAATGTTAAAGAATATTCTAATAGATGGAAAGATACATTGCTTTCATGAGTGGGACAGTCAATACCCTAAAGAAGGTAATTTTCCCCC
>NW_007734877.1:53005-55294 GCF_000696425.1 Galeopterus variegatus
TAAAGAAGGTAATTTTCCCCCCAAATTAATCCATAAATTAAATTCGATTTTAAGCAAAATCCTAATAGGATTCGATAAGCTGATGCTAAAATTCATATGGTGGAGTAAAATACAGCCTAGAAAGGGTGATTTTGATGAAGCAGAGGAGGAGGAAGGAAGAGGGAAAAGATGATGACAGAGATTCGTTCTACTAAATATTGAGTTTTGTTACTAATTTGTAAGCATCCAAAACTTATGGTAATGGAACAAAACAGAGAGCCACAGACACCCCGATATTCGCTAAAACTTGACGTAGGATAGAGCTGACAATGCAAATCGTGGAATGGAGAGATAGGCAATGAATTATTCAATAAATGGTGCTCGCACAACTAGCCGTCTCCATCAAAAAATATAAAATTAGGTCGCTCCCCAATACACACACACGCACACACTTTCGAAATGCATTAATGAACCATATGAAAATGAAAACTTTCTGACTTTTGAAAGAAAACACAAGAGAATAACTTTAAAATATGTGGATAGAGAAAGTGTTTTTAAACAAGACACTAGAAGCCCAATGACAAAGGGAAAAATGATCAATCCGATCGCATTAAGATGGTTTTACAAACATCTGTTTGACAATAGAAAATAATAGAAAAGTTAAAAAACAGCTATGGGCTGGGTGAAGATATATAAAAATTAATTTTTTTCATATCCTATGAAGAACCAGAAATCAATGAATAATGATAATAAAACACATCTGTCTCACTACTGGACAAAAACTGTACAGGCAGGTGGTAGAAGAGAAACTTTAACAGGTAATAAGCAGGAGGAAACGCTCAGCCTCAGCAGTTGGGGAGATGCAAATCAAAGCCACAAGAAGTCCCATGTCACCCCCATTTGGCTAACATTAGCAAGACTGTGACAATGGGCACTGGCTGGGAGGCAGAATAGGAAGCCTGGTGCCTTGCAGGTTGGACTGTAGCTGGCAGAGGTGCTTCGGAAAGCAGTCTGGCAATACCTAGTAAAGCTGAAGATGAGTGTGGCCTCTGACCCAACAGCTTCTACACCCTACGTTAGAGAAACTTGTCCACAGCCTCACACAAATACATGCATAGTGCAGTATGATTTGTGACACCTAAATTGAGGAAACAACTCATTATCAGTAAAGAAATGGATAAATCAACTGTTTTATTCATGCCATGGAATATCAGACATAATTCACCTCAAAAATATTACTGAGTGGAAAAGTTAAATTGCAAAAGGTTACCTACAGTAGGATACCAATGATTTAAATTTTAAAGCACAAAACAATTTTATATATTATTCATGAATACATAGAAAACCTATAAAACATTCATGAGAATATTACCCATCAATTTGAGGCTAGTGCGCTCTGCTGGGGAGGAAGGAAGAACGGCAGAGGCAGGAGAAACAACGGGAAGGCTTTAGCTGGGCTTGCAATTTTTTTAAAGGTGATGCAGACGCATGGGCAAAATGTTAACATCAATTAACTTCCAGGCAGTGGGGCATATGGGGTCAGCCATATACCATTTTCTGTATTTTTCTCATATGCTTAAAATGCTGCATGACTAAAAAGTTTTAAATTACTATTTAAATGAATTCTTCTTTAAAAAACAGTATCACTAGCAAAACCTCATCTGTCTGAATCAAAAGTAGTGGTTGGATTTCTTACATCTATCCATCACTTTGTAATGAAAGGACAATTAAAGATAAACATATATTTAAAAACAATGTGCTGACTCTATCTCAGCCTTGAACAATCCTGCTCTTCCTCTCCCTGCCAACTGTTACATTCTTAAAACAACAACAATACATTCTTTTTAAAAAAGGCCTATTAGTCAAGCCAGTGGTTTCAACTAATGAAATCTTTTTGTTCTAGAAGGGGGAAAAAAATCACAGATGCTTTAGAATTTAAAGTAGACAAAAAGGTATTGTATCAGTATTAATATGCTTTATGAGCTTGGGTTTCTAAATATATAGTTTCTTAAGGTAATCAGCATGAATAATGAGGCTTTTTTATTAATATAAAAATTCAATATCTGGCATTATAGATGATCATAATCATCACAGGCTTCCACACTCAATTTGCTTCTGTGTTTTGTTGTCTTATTCATGGTGGAGGAAATCTGGATACATTCACACGGTGAACTTACTAGTTTTCTATTGTTGTATAACAAATTATCATAAACCTAGAAGCTTAAAACAGCACACAAGTATTATCTCACAGTTTCTATGAGTCAGGAGTCTCGCACGGTTTAGCTATGTCCTCTGTTCAGGCTCTCAAGA
>NW_007734877.1:55707-60895 GCF_000696425.1 Galeopterus variegatus
AGTTTCTATGAGTCAGGAGTCTCGCACGGTTTAGCTATGTCCTCTGTTCAGGCTCTCAAGAGCTAAAACCAAGGTCTCAGTCAGCTGGATCCTTATTGGGAACTCAGAATCCTCTTCACACTCACACAGATTGTTGCAGAATCCATTTTCTTGTGGTTGCAATGACTAAGATCCCTCTTCCCTCCATCTCCTAGTGAGCTGTTAGCCAGTGACACTCGGCTCTAAAAGGTTGCTCTGAGGACCTTGCCCTGTCGCCCTCTCCACACCATGGCAGTTTGCTCGCTCGGAGCCAACAAGAAAACATCTCATTAACGCTTCACCTTCTTTTACAGGCCTGTCTGATTAGGTCAGGCCCACCAGGATAACCTCCCTGTTGATAAATCCAAAGTCAACTGATTAAGGACCTTAATTACATCTGCAAAATCCTTTTTGCCATGTAATGCTACATAAATCCAGGAGTGATATCCCCTCTTATTCACAGGTCCAGATCAAACTCAAGGGGAAGAGATTATCCGGGGTGCATAACACTAGGGAATGGGAATCTTAGGGTCATCTTAGGATTCTGTCTACTGCACACAGGTAGGTAACTGTTAAGTGGTAATTGTTTTTAAGAGCTTACCTTGAAATATCAGTTGTCTTCCCAGATGCTCAGAAAAACAGCAATTGGACATTCTTTCTCTCAAATTTATACAAGTAACTTCTAATCCCAACTCTCATTCCTTGTAATAAATATTGAAAATCTGATAAAAGGACCCAAAATTTACAGAAAGGAGTAAAATTAGATTTTCACCTCTACTGTACACACGACAAGCTCCCAAGCCAGTAAGCCAGAACTATCCTGATCTTACATGAGCCAAGGACACAGGGGCAGCTTCGGTGAGTTTTCTTGAGTGCGTGGATTCATGCCTGATTTAAACTAAAAGCAGCACTATCTTCCCAGTCAATGACACATTTATAAAAAGTGTAAATATATGCACAAAAAGAGGAGAAAAAATGAAATGCCTCATATTGAGGACCGCTCAAAATCAACTTATCCTAGCCGCTTACGTTAGTAACGAGGAAGCTTGCTTTCCTTGTGCTACTGTCTATTATCAGCGTTTATGTTGACTGTTTTACTCATGTTTAAATCCTTCTGCAATTCCTGAACCACCTCTGAAAGTCACCGAAATAGAATCTTCTTCACAACAATATAGAGGATTTTGGTTTCAGTTACAATTTTGACACTCAGAAGCTGGGTGACCTAAAACCTAGAAACTCGTAAGACTCTTGTGAGCCCTAAATGCTTAAATGAAATAGCCATAAAAGTACCTGGCACCTAGGGGGTCCATAAATGGAAGCTACATATGCCTGGATGACACAGTTTCTTTGACTCATCATTCAACTTCTACTAATGTATTATAAGGAAATAATTTAGGAATTGCACAAAGACTTAATTTTAAAAAATGGACACATTAGCATTGTTTAATCCTGGATGACACAGTTTCTTTGACTCATCATTCAACTTCTACTAATGTATTATAAGGAAATAGTTTAGGAATTGCAC
This sequence comes from Galeopterus variegatus, assembly GCF_000696425.1. Taxonomy (NCBI): domain Eukaryota; kingdom Metazoa; phylum Chordata; class Mammalia; order Dermoptera; family Cynocephalidae; genus Galeopterus; species Galeopterus variegatus. Next base: position 57,251 of record NW_007734877.1, read on the forward strand.
AAAGACTTAATTTTAAAAAATGGACACATTAGCATTGTTTAAAAAAAAACAAGGAAACAGAGAGAGAGACAGACAGACAAAAAGAGAAAGAGAGAGAGAGAAAGGGGAAGACAATTTAAAAGTCCAAATACAAAGAATTGATTTTAAAAATTGAGATTAATACTTTTCAGCCATTGAGAAAGTTTGACAAATAAATAGGAAATGAGACTCACTGAGGGATGACTACGGGCTAAGTGCCTTGCACACTGCTTTGCTGGCACTATCTCACTAATTATTAATTATTCAGTGAAGTAGGCTGAACATACTAGCCAATGTGTCAGGATGCTGCTACATATTAACTTAAAGTGCAAGTCATAAAGCCACGTGTATACTATTTTACACACTTTACAAATACACTCCTGCCTCATATTTTTGAGTAGATATACTAAAATGTCAGTAGTTTACTCTGAGTAATAGGATTCTGAAACTTTCTTTTTAATTTTATGCTTCTTTTCTTGTAATATGTCTCCAATGTGCCTAACCTGTTTGTGTTTTAAAAGATATTTGGGATTTCATATCTGTTTGCTTTAAGAGCAGCACATACTGAAAAAAAGAATGTTTCGTGAGTTGTGTTAAATTAGTAAAGTGGGGCCTCATTATTTTTTTCTATCTAAAAATCTAGCCCTAAATGTCTATAGTCGCAAGAGAGAGGGCATCTGAACACCGAGGAAGAACAAGAAAAGCAGGTGGACAGGGTCAAAGAAGACAAGTTTCTTAAAATGTGGCAAATAACCCAGTAAAGGAGATGCTAGTGAGGAACAGACAGACCAAAGTAAGAAGGAAATCACGGAGAGAAGAAAAGAGAAAAAACAAGCAGGAAAAAGGGGCCGGAGGACAAAGAAAAACAAACATTAGGGAGCAGAGAAAGGATCCTAGAAGAAAAGAAATGTATTTAGAAAAAAGCAACTACTGGAGGGGGAAACTATCTCCTCCTACTTATCTTCTAATGAAATGAGGAATCTTGACTAAGATCACAGTGAATCACTTTTAAAGTCTGGTCTTTGGAGTGTTTCCCCCACGAGAGTGCATTGTGGATGAAGGCTGTGCCGGATGCCCAAGGCTAACTCGACCTGCGTGGGTCATAGCAGCAGGGGAGAACTGCACGTAACCCACCGGCCACCGTCGCTCTTGTCCCCAGTTGGAGCACCCAGCACAGGGCTTGGTGGCTGCTGGATCACACGGGCAGCTGCTGGCAGCGCAGTATGGACTTTATCTTTTGACTCTAATCTTCAGATGTAGTAAAGGAGGTGACCCAATTTCCCCAAAAATTGTACTCAGAAGAAGAAGGTATAAATATCAAAGTGCCTCATAAGTTCCCTCTAAGTGCCCATGAGTATGTCCTTGGTCCACGCCATTACTGTCCTCCCCACCTGAAGAACGGAAAGCCATCGACCCTCCTGGCCACATGCCCTTACCAGCGTGGAAACTGACACACTCTGCTCTACGTTTTCATGACACACACTTCCTTCTGTTTTTTCTTACTTTATCTTTTCTTCTTCTCTTAGCTTAAAACGTTGAAACAAAAGTGAAAGACAGTTTAATTTTTGGATAACTTCTGGAAAATAAAATGCCTATCTGACAACTTTTCCCTGGAAGAGAAAGGTAAAGGATGAGAGGTGGTTTTAGGAAAAGGTCCCAAAGCTCCTCACCACCCCTCCCACGCAAAGGAGGATCTGCGTCCTGTCCCCTTTGATTGGGCCAGCTTGTGACCGCTGGAGCAATGCAGTACAGCAGAGATGAGCCTAGAGAATCACTGAGGCCCTGTCACGAAGAGATGAGTGGCTTCTGCTAGGTTCTTTTGGAACACTCACTCTCTGGAAGTGCCACATGTGGAGCTCCTTGTCAGGACACTACCACCATGCTCTGAGAAAGCCCAAGCCCCGTGGAAAGGCCACATGCAGGCTTCCGCAGTTTATCAACCCCACAGAGCCCAGACTTTGAGTCAGCCCAGCCCAGGAGCCAGACACATAAGCATCAGCGAGCAGTTGCTTTGAGCACGACCTTTGAGTGTCAGGTTGGCACTTCTAAAGTTTCAAATGTTGGAGCATTCTGGATTTCAGATTTTTGGATTAGGACTACTTTGGGGGTGGATTTTTTTCTTTTTCTTTTTTTTTTGACTGGGAAGGGGATCATAACCCTCGGCACCGGTGTTGTCTGCACCACGCTCAGTCAGTGAGTGCACTGGCCATCCCTATATAAGACCCAAACCCACAGCCTCGGCGCTACCAGCGCCACACCCTCCGCAGTGAGCCACGGGGCCAGCCCTGGGGTAGATTTTTTTTAATGGAGCAATAGATACCTGGAACAATGAGGGTCAGAAAGAAATGATCACACTACAATGATTATTGTAACTTGATTCTGATCACAGTGGAACGAATGGGCAACGTAGAAACCCAATGTCACAGCATGTCACCTCCAAAAAACAGTTGCAGTCACACTACCTTTCCAGGGTGGAGGTAAGAGCTCCTTCTCTTACTCTATCCCCAAACTTTCTACCTAACTCTCCACCCTTCTCTTATTTCTCCTCTTCCTTTTGGTCTTTTTTCATGCCTACCCCTCTGCCTGTCCTTGGGTCACTGGTTGACTGTCACAGTGGGTGTTCATTATTCCATTAAACAAATACTGATTGAGCACTGTGCTAGAAACTGAGATAGCTAGGGTGAGGAAAGCTAGATTTGTTCTGGCCTGTAAAGCAAGAGCCAAGAGTGTCATGAAGTGTTTTTCAAACTATGGCACAACCCTCAGCAGTCATGAAATCATCCTGGTGGGTTCTAGCAAACATTTTTAGAACATAAAACAAAATAGAAAATAACAGACTAAAAACAGCAACAACAGGAAGGCATTCCAAGTACGAAAATCACTATTGTTTCATCAATGCTTTATTTACTCTTCACACAAACACACACACACACAATGTGTATATTGTGTCTCCAGCTCAGAGCTCTGAGAAACATAGACAAATAGCTATTCAAAAATAAATCTCATCTCTCAAGTATAAAAACGATAAGCATGACTGTGCTTAAGATTTGCAATTCAGTTTCTGGCTTTGGATCACGTTAAAAGAGTGACAGGCCATTCTAGGAACTAATCTTCTCTACTGATAATGGGTTTTTGTTTTTCACTGTAGTTAGTTTTGTTTGGAAGGGGTGTTCATTTCTGGTGAAGAACTGCCTGTCTTTGGAGGAGACCCATGTGTCCCTCATTCTGCGTCTGAGCATTACACAGTTAAATGTTTCACTACGTGACTCCATCTATTCATTGGTTTAATAGCCGAGCTGGAGAACATGGAATTATCATGACCTCTGGCATTTATCCTCGCCTGCAATTCCAGAAACAGTCGTATCTTACCAAACACACGCTAGCCAGCCCAAGTACAAAAGTCAGCTGCCTGTGTAATCATCTGGCTGTTGCCTCTACCCAACAGTCAGTGGTAAACATTAAATAACATGTCATAAAACCCCCGACATCTGAGTAATACTGGTGGCAGTCATCGCCCTGCTCTCTCCCGCTCCCTCTCATTTTTGTGACTCAACTTAGACTGTCTTTTTGCCTTCGTCCTGAAATAAGTATATATGATTCCAAGTCCTCTCTAAAGGGAAAAAAAAA
>NW_007734877.1:62024-63579 GCF_000696425.1 Galeopterus variegatus
CAACATGGTTCACTTGTTGCAAACAAACCAAAAGATCACAGATTTCAAAGTGTTTTTCCTGTTCCCCAGAATAAGTTGCTCCGATCTTTGTTCTAAGTGGCTTGCTGTCACTATATGTAGGCAGAATTCTGACTTTGTTATTGGAAACTGCATCCCTACAGTGGAGTGCCACTATCTAAAGCTTTCCCTTCACTTAAAGAAAAAGGGCACGTGGGGCGGGGAAGAGAACGCCAGCGAGGTTTCCAAGCCAGCGCCACTGCTGTCCCTCAGGCACGCTCTGAAGCACGACTTCTGCAACCACTGCTCCCATACAGCTGATGGCCTGAAACAAAGGACTGAGGACGGGTGAGCCACGTGAACACTAACAGACCCTAGCCCAGGGTGAAGTGAGTAAACCCACTTTCTCAGAATTGAACAATCACATAATTTGGGGTATAATGTGATTTTTTTCTCACAGCCACCATTTGGTTCTTAAAGGTTATTTGCTATAATGAGAACAGAAATGATACTACTGACTTTGAAATTGTCGTTATGTCTATTATTAGATCATCTGCATAATGATGACTTATTTGTATATTATAAGACACCAGAGGGTCTCTATTATTTATTTCCCTCCCCATCACTATTGCTATGAAGTGGAAATAAATTCCTACAGCTGACCAAGTTCTTTCAACTAGGTCATGTGTTCTAAATAGGGGACATTTGAATCCACGGAACTGGGTTTAAACATTGTTTTACAAAATCTCATAAATCTTTAGAATTTTTAATACAATATTTATATATGTAAGTATGATTATATACATAAAATGTTGTAATATTCAGCACAGTTCAAATATTATGTATGTATATGTGTGTATGATATATGTATTTATTTTGGAAAAGATAATCAATTGTGGGGGACTGAAAACCACACTAAACCTTTTAACACAGTTTTAAGACTCTACGAGGAACTTTGGGATTCATTTATCCACTCTGCAACTCCTCCACTGTGGACAATCTGAAAGTGTATGTGCATGTTCTGATAGCTAAATTAACCAACATCATACATAACTTACTAAGCAACTAATTGTAGTTTTTATCTTACAGAAAACACTGCAGTGCATAAAACTGACAATCTTTGAATACCTGCATGTTATGTTCCAGGAAACATGAGACACTCTAGGAGGACACAGAAGTGAAAAGCATTGTGTTTGACTTTAAGGCTCTTGGAATTCTTCTGAGGGGAAAATACAAATCAGCATGCAAACAGTTAAACAGCAGTTCAAGGCGACAGTGAAGAGATGTAGGACCTGATTAGCTAACAAAGAAACATGAGAAACAATGAACTAAAAAGCGTAATTTCTATAGCAGCAGAGAGGAAGGGCAGAGATTTACAAGCTGGTTGAATTAAGAAACTAACCTCCAGAATTGGGGCTAAGATTATTTTAGGCAAGAAGCCAAGGTTTCTTCCAACTCGAACAACTTAGAACTGGTAGGGAAGGAAGGACACCTGTCCTGAAATGGCAGTTATTTTAATGACACTGCCTCCAGGTGTGTGTTTGTCTCTAAAACTCAG
>NW_007734877.1:63798-67488 GCF_000696425.1 Galeopterus variegatus
CCTGATTAGCTAACAAAGAAACATGAGAAACAATGAACTAAAAAGCGTAATTTCTATAGCAGCAGAGAGGAAGGGCAGAGATTTACAAGCGGGTTGAATTAAGAAACTAACCTCCAAAATTGGGGCTAAGATTATTTTAGGCAAGAAGCCAAGGTTTCTTCCAACTCGAACAACTTAGAACTGGTAGGGAAGGAAGGACACCTGTACTGAAATGGCAGTTATTTTAATGACACTGCCTCCAGGTGTGTGTTTGTCTCTAAAACTCAGCTCCTGGGAAGCAGGGATTATGTCATTTCCTGATACATAAAAGGAGGTAGAGATGGCAGGTGGGGAGAACTGGATTCCAGATAAGGAAAGTCACACAAGGGAGACAAAGCAAAGTATATTTGGAGAACACTACGGCAGAGTGGCTGAAGTTGAGGGAATAAGAGAAAGGTAATGAAACTTAAAATGCTGACTGGAGTTAGGTGGTGATGCACCTTGACCAACAGGTTTATGTAAGGAGGTTGCACTTCATTCTCTCCGCAGTAGTGGAAACCAATCAGAATGACACTCAGGGAGCACATGCGGAGTCTGTGCCTGCAAGTCAATAAGAATTCACAGTACGGATTTTCACCTTATGCCGGAATAAGAGAGAAGATCCAGAGGTTGCTTACACTTCCAATAGGGTGTGTTCAAGCATGGTACTAGGACCACCTGTGCTAGTTTAAAATGCCTGAACCCCAGCCTCGAGCAGCTGAATTCAAATCTCTGGATGTGAGGCCAAGATCTACATCTAAGTCTGAGAGCTACTGCTTTGGAAGATGAAAATACCCTTGGTGGAAATATCAAAAAAGCTTTGCTATGTAAGAAATAAAGCACTGCAGAACCCTGTGAATACACTAAAAACCATTATTACATTGTATACTTTACATGGGTATATGTTAGGGTGTGTGAATTATATCTCAAAAACAATGTTAAAAAAACAAAGTAGAAGAGTTCATATCCTACTCAAAAGACTTTTTAATGTGCACAGAATCATACTGGTCAAATTATAAACTTAAGTGACTCAAAAATCATATTCCCAATAATCCTTTCAAATATGACCCTTTTCAATCATCAGGCAGTATTAACCTAATCTACCTCCAGACTGAAAACTCTGTGGGAACAAGGCCTGTGTCTTAATTATCTTTCTCACTCCAGCACATATTTAACTGCTGAATCTGGGCAAATTGATTTCTTCCCCTTACACATCTATCCCCCAATCTATAGGAAAACATTCAGATACTTTTCTGCTTATTTCCCTACAAACATAAATTTTAAAAAGTCAGACCCCTGCCCCACCCACAGAGAAGGCAAGACCCTGTACTGCACTGCCACCAATGAGAGAGGAACCCAGACAAGCAGGAGAACAGGCCAGCCACCTACCAGACCCCCACCCCACCTGCACAGAAGACAGGACCCCATGTCGCACCACCACCAACAGTGGAGGTACCCAGAAAGGCAGGAGAACAGGCCAGCCACATGCCAGACCCCTGCCCCGACTACACAGAAGACAGGACCCAGTGCTGTGCTGCTGCTGATGCAGGACGTACCCAGGCAGGCAGGAGAATAGGCCAGCCACCACGGCAGGCCTGCCCTGCCAAGAAAAAGGCAGAATACCGCACACCATGCCACCATCACAAGGCTTCCCATAGCTTCCACAGAGGTGGTCCATAGCAGCCGCCACAACTAATACTGCTGAAAGGATGGCTCTCTGCCTTAATAACATCCACAACCACTGTGCAGGTGGCCCACTACATATTTGACTTCATTAACATAAGAAGAGTCACTGGATGAGCCTGGAAAAGGAGGAAGAAGTCTTTCTCCTCAAAGTCCACTCACAGAGTAACAGAAGAAGCAACTGATCTATCACATGACCAAAAATCAATGTAGAGATACTGGATATAAGAGAAAATCAGAAAATATGATACCACCAAAGGAATTCAGTAACTCTCAAGTACCAGACCCTATAGAACAGGGAACTGTTAAAGTGAAAAGGAATTCTCAGTAACTACCTTAAGGACACTCAATGAGAATAAAAGATGACTCTGTAAGACAACACAGTGAAATGAGAAAAAATATCCAGGACATGAAGGATGAAATTTACAAAGAGTTTGATACCTTCAAAAAGAATGTAGCTGGACTCCTGGAACTGAAAGATGCATTCAATGAAATAAAAAAACACAACCAAGAGCTTAAATGGCAGATTAAAACAAGCTGAAAAAAGAATATCTGAACTCAAAGATGGTTTTTATGAAATAACTCAAGTAGACAAAAAAAAGGAAAAAGTATTTTAAAAAATGAAACATCTCTAACAGAGCTAGCAGCCAACCTTAAGCACAAATATCTGAATCATGGGAGTTCCTGAAGGAGAGGAGAAAAGTAAAGGCAATGAAAATCTATCCAATGAGATAATAATGGAAAACTTCCCATGTATAGGGAGAGACATAGACTTTCAGATCCAGAAGCTCAAAGATCCCCAAACAGCTTTGATCCAAAAAGATCCTCTCTGAGACATATTATAGTCAAACTGGCAAAGCTCAAAGACAGACAAAGAGTGAATCCTAAAAGCAGCAAGAGAAAAGCATCAAGTCACTTATATGGGAGCCATCATCAGACTAACAGCATGCTTCACAACTGAAACTCTACAGGCAAAAAGAAAATGGGATGACATATTCAAAATACTGGAAGGAAAAAACTGTCAGCAAGGAATACTATACCCAGAAAGGCCATCCTTCAGAAATAAGGGAGAAATAGTGCATTTCCCAGACAAACAAAAACTGCAGGAGTTCACCACCAAACAACCAGTCCTACAAGAAATTCTCAAGGGAGTCCTGAATCTGGAATCTGAAAAACAGTAATCGCTACCACGAATACACAAGTAAGAACAAAACCCACCAATAAAACAAAAATGCAAATGAGAAAGACAAAAGAAACTGAATCTTACCACCTCAAAAAACCCCCACAAACATGGAATACCAATATTCAAGGAACAAGAAAGGAACAAATGATACTTAAAACATCTAAACAAAAAGCCATAAAATGCCTGGAATAAGACAGTAACTCTCAATAAAAACCCTAAATGTGAATGGATTAAACACTCCACTCAAAAGACACAGACTGATGGACTGGATCAAAAAGCAAGACCCAACTATATCCTGTCTTCAAGAGACTCATTTCACCAGTAAACATGCACACAGACTAATAGTGAAGGGATGGAAAAAGATATACCACACAAATGGAAACCGGGCCGGCCCCGTGGCGCACTCGGGAGAGTGCGGCGCTGGGAGTGCAGCAGCGCTCCCGCCGCAGGTTCGGATCCTATATAGGACTGGCTGGTGCACTCACTGGCTGAGCGCGGTGCGGGCGACACCACACCAAGGGTTGTGATCCTCTCACCGGTCACGAAAAAGACAAAAAAAAAAATATGGAAACTAAAAATGAGCCAGAGTAGCTATTCTTATATCAGATAAAATAGACTATAAATCAAAAACCATAAGAAGAGACAAAGAAGGCCATTATATAATGATAAAAGGATCAATCAAGCAAGAAGACATAATAATCACAAATATATATGCACCCAACACTGAAGCACCCAGATATATAAAGCAAACACTTTTCACCTAAAGAAAGAGATAGACTCCAATATGATAATAGTGGGGGACCTGA
>NW_007734877.1:68530-69259 GCF_000696425.1 Galeopterus variegatus
CAAGTCTCAATAACTTTAAAAAAATCAAAATCATCTCAACCATCTTTCCAGACCATAGTGGATTAAAACTAGAAATTAGTAACAAGCAAAACTCAGGACTCTATACATGGAAATAAAACAACAGGCTCCTGAATGGCATATGGGTACAAGAAGAAATTAAACAGGAAATCAAAAAATTTGTAGAGAATAATGAAAATAAAGACACATCATACCAAAACCTGTGGGATACTGCAAGAGCAGTACTAAGAGGGAAGTTTATAGCAATAAATATTATATTTAAAAACTACAAAGATTTCAAGTAAACAAACTACACCTAAAGAAACTAGAAAAACAAGACAATCCAATCCCAAAGTTAGTAAATAGGAAGAAATAATTGAGTAGAACAGAGCTATATAATATAGAGACCCTCAAAACAATACAAAAAAATCAATGAAACAAAAAGTTGTTTTTTCGAGAAGATACACAAAATAGACAAACCATCAGCTATGTTAACAAAAAAAAAGAAGACCCAAATAACAAAAATCATTAATGAAAAAGGAGATATTACAATTGATTCTACAGAAATACAAAAAATCTCTAGAGACTATTAGAAACAACTATATACCAACAAATTTGAAAACCTGGAGGAAGTAGATAAATTTCTGGACACATACAAACTACCAAGATAGAACCAAGAAGACACAGAAAACCTGAACAGACCAATAATGAGCAATGAGATTGAAGCAGTAA
>NW_007734877.1:69635-70463 GCF_000696425.1 Galeopterus variegatus
AAAAATTGAAACAGAGGCCATTCTCACAAACTCATTCTATGAGGCCAGCATCACCCTGATACCAAAACCAGACAACAATACAACAACAAAAAAAGAAAACTACAGACCAATATCTCTGATGAACATAAACTCAGAAATCCTCAATAAAATACTAGCAATTGAAATACAGCAACACATCAAAAAAATTACATACCATGTTCAAGTAAGATTCACCCCAGAAATGCGAGGATGGTTCAACATACACAAGCCAATAAATGTGATACATCACATCAACAAAATCAAGGACAAAAACAATATGATTATCCCAATATATTCAGAAAAAGCATTTGACAAAATTCAACATCTCTGTGATAAAGACTCTCAGAAAATTAGGTATAGAAGGAAAGTATTTCAACACAATAAAACCATCTATGACAACTCCACCACCAATATCATCCTGAATGGTGAAAACTGAAAGCTTTTCCCTTAAGACCAGGAACAAGACAAAGATGCCCACTCTCACTACTCCTATTTAACATGATACTTGAGGTTCTAGTCAGAGCAATCTGGCAAGAGAAAGAAATAAAGGGCATCCAGATTGGAAAAGTCAAAGTCGAACTGTCCCTGTTTGCAGATGACATGATCCTATATATAGAAAAACCTAGAATCTATCAAAAAACTCTTAGAGCTGGTTAATAATTTCAGTAATATTGCAGGATACAAAATCAATGTCCAAAATCAGTTGCATTTATATTCTCCAATAATGAGCTAACAGAAAGAGCAATCAAGAAAGTAAGCCCATTTACAATAGTCACCAAAAAAAATAAAATACCTAGGAATCAATTTAAC
>NW_007734877.1:71532-79003 GCF_000696425.1 Galeopterus variegatus
GAAAGTAAGCCCATTTACAATAGTCACCAAAAAAAATAAAATACCTAGGAATCAATTTAACGGAGGAGGTGAAAGATCTCTACAGTGAGAACTACAAAACACCACTGAAAGAAATTAAAGAAGACACAAAAAGATGAAAAGACATTTCATGCTCTTGGATGGGAAGAATTAACATCGTGAAAATGTCCATAATACACAAAGTGATCTATAGAATCAATGCAATCCCCATCAAAATACCAATGACATTCTTCACAGAATAGAAAAAACAATCCTGACATTCATATGGAACAACAAAAGACCACGAATAGCCAAAGCAAGCCTGAGCAAAAAAAAAACAAAAACAAAAAAAACCTGACTTCAAATTATATTACAAAGTTATAGTAACCAAAACAACATGGTACAGGCATAAAAATAGACATTCAGACCAATGGAACAGTATAGAGAACCCAGAAATCAACACACAGACTTACAGCCAATTAATCTTTGACAAAGGCAACAAAAACACACATTGGGGAAAGGACTCCTCTTCAATAAGTGGTGCTGGGAAAATGGGACATCCATATGCAGAAGAATGAAATTGGACCTGCACCTCTGACCATATACCAAAATCAACTCAAAATGGATTAAGGACTTAAGTATAAGACCTGAAACTGTGAAACTACTAAGGGAAAATATGGGGGAAACATTTCAGGAACTAAGACTGGGCACAGACTTTATGAACAAGAGCCCAAAAGCACAAGCAACAAAAGAAAAAATAAACAAACAGGACTATTTCAAACTAAAAAGCTTCTGCACAGCAAAGGAAAGAGCCAACAGAATGAAACAACAACCTACAAAGTGGGAGAAAATATTGGCAAACTATTTATTCAAGAAGGGATTAATATCCAGAATACACAAGAAACTCAAGCAATTAGACAGTAACAAAACAAATAACCCAATTAAAAAATGGGCAAAGAAGCTGAATAGACATTTTTCTAAGAAAGACATACAAATGGCCAACAGGCACTTAAAAAAGTGCTCAACATCACTAATCATCAGGGAAATGCAAATTAAAACCACATTGAGATATCACCTCATCCCAGTTAGACTGGCTATACTCAAAAAGAAAGAGAATAACAAATACTGGCAAGGATGTGGAGAAAAGGGAGTGCTCCTACACTGTTGATGGGACTGTAAATTAGTTCAACCACTATGGAAAACATTATGGAGGTTTCTAAAACAACTACAGATAGATCTACCATACAATCCAGCAATCCCACTTCTAGGTGTATACCCCAAAGGAATGGAAATCATCATGTCTAAAGGATACCTGCATTCCCATGTTCATCACAGCTCTATTTACAATACCTGACATAAAGAACCAACCTAAATATCCATTGACAGATGGCTGGATAAGGAAAATGTGGTATACATACACCATGGAATATTACTCTGCCATAAAAAAGAATGAAATTCTGCCATTCACAGCAACATGGATGAGCTTGGAAAAAATATGTTGAGTGAATAAGCCAGGCACAGAGGGAAAAGTACCACATGACCTCACTCATAAGTGGGAGCTAAGAGAAAAAGGAAGGAAGGAAATAGAGACCACAACGGTGTGTTGGACTTGCAGAGGAAAAGAGAGGATTACAGAATTGAGTGGGGAGCCAGGGAGGAGGAAGGAGGTCAGGGATTAATTGAGTGGGGAACTCAGGGAATAATCGCAATTGGTGGTAATGGGCATGCAGATAGTATTGACCTGGCCATCACATCTTGGGCACAAATGGTGATGGTCAGCTTGTAGCCCACAAATATGCATAACCAAGAAAAAAATAAAAGTAGAAAAAAAAAGATATCTCATTAATATTTTAATACAGATTCATGTTGAAATTTACTATTTTTATATATCAATTAGATAAAACATATTATTCAATTAATTTCACCTGAAAAAAAATTAGAAAAATTTAATATTCTAAATCAGGAGTATCTGTATCCTAAATTAGCTGTTTCCAGATGGGAAATTAAAATTGGACATAAGTCAGGTAGTCCGGCAACGGATCGCAACCCTCGGTGTCGCGCCGGACTTGCAGAGGAAAAGAGAGGATTACAGAATTGGGTGGGGAGCCAGGGAGGAGGAAGGAGGTCAGGGATTAATTGAGTGGGGAACTCAGGGAATAATCGCAATTGGTGGTAATGGGCATGCAGATAGTATTGACCTGGCCATCACATCTTGGGCACAAATGGTGATGGTCAGCTTGTAGCCCACAAATATGCATAACCAAGAAAAAAATAAAAGTAGAAAAAAAAAGATATCTCATTAATATTTTAATACAGATTCATGTTGAAATTTACTATTTTTATATATCAGATTAGATAAAACATATTATTCAATTAATTTCACCTGAAAAAAAATTAGAAAAATTTAATATTCTAAATCAGGAGTATCTGTATCCTAAATTAGCTGTTTCCAGATGGGAAATTAAAATTGGACATAAGTCAGGTAAACAATTATGAAAATTTTAGCAGGCTGTGTAAATGGACAAGTTTATCAAGAGGACATCACTTTGGAAAAAAGTAAAAAGAGCAATTTTATTCAACTGCAATGTATCTTTATAACCCTTAGACAAGCTGTCAAGGACGTTAAGAATGAGCTTGCTGAAGGCAGGCATTTCAAGACTAATTTCTGGTCCCCTTTTCTCCTTAGAATCTAAAGTACTACCCAGCATTTGTTGTCAATTTCAAAACATCCTTTGTATTGCATTCTTTTTCTCTCCACGCTGAACTGTTTTCTCATAATTTCTGCCATGGATTGATTACTCTTCCAACANAAGATATCTCATTAATATTTTAATACAGATTCATGTTGAAATTTACTATTTTTATATATCAATTAGATAAAACATATTATTCAATTAATTTCACCTGAAAAAAAATTAGAAAAATTTAATATTCTAAATCAGGAGTATCTGTATCGTAAATTAGCTGTGTCCAGATGGGAAATTAAAATTGGACATAAGTCAGGTAAACAATTATGAAAATTTTAGCGGGCTGTGTAAATGGACAAGTTTATCAAGAGGACATCACTTTGGAAAAAAGTAAAAAGAGCAATTTTATTCAACTGCAATGTATCTTTATAACCCTTAGACAAGCTGTCAAGGACGTTAAGAATGAGCTTGCTGAAGGCAGGCATTTCAAGACTAATTTCTGGTCCCCTTTTCTCCTTAGAATCTAAAGTACTACCCAGCATTTGTTGTCAATTTCAAAACATCCTTTGTATTGCATTCTTTTTCTCTCCACGCTGAACTGTTTTCTCATAATTTCTGCCATGGATTGATTACTCTTCCAACATAGTACATTCAGAGTAATCGCAGGGCAGTCTGTAGTCCAACCACTGTGATCAGACCCAGCTAAAAATCATCTCAAGGCTTCCCGATGTTCTTAGGATAAAGTTCAAAGTCTTTAACATGGCCTTAAAAGGCCTTGGAGAATCAAGGCTTATGTAAACCTCTGCAGCCACGTCTGGCCCATCTCATCCCCTGTTCTTACCTCTAGCTCTCTGTACACCATTACTCTGGCCCATTTTAAGGACTTCCCATCTATCTTCCCTCCTTTCTTCTTAGATTTTTGCCTAAATGCCACTTTTTCCAGGCTTAATTAGGTCCAGACACTCACACTTGTCCTTTTCTAAATCTCTACTCCTTCTCTCTGCTGCTATAGAAATTACTCTTTTTAGTTCATTATTTCTTAGGTTCCTTTGTTAGCTAATTAGGACTTATATCTCTTTATTGGTGCCTTGAACTCCTGTTTAACTATTTGCTCTCACTTTAATTGTAATCGGTTAATTTAGGGTGCATATTTATTTGTCTGGGAGAATCACGAAGGTTGGGACTATCCCCTGAGCTCAGCACAGTGCCCGGCACATACAGAAGTCCGGCTTTCTTGCAGAATGCGCTCATGCATGGCTTGTTTCCTCCCGGCAGGGCCATCTCCTTCTCGCAGAGTCTAGACAAGCAGCCCATCTAGGAGAGGCCAATGCCTGCCAAAGGCTGGACCGGCATGCAAGCAGCCACTCAGGCATCCATAGAGCACCAGTGACAGAGCCAGGTTTGGTCATGAGGCAACAGAAGCAAGAATTTGGCAGTGAGGCACACATTAATAGAGAAGACGGCAGGCAGCAGAGCATCAGCAAAGGAAGGAAAGGGTAAAGGGCAGCACAGAAAAATGCATGGAGTCTGAAACCCCAGAAGAGCTGGCGGCACAGGGCACAGGGCAAACCAGGAGCTCTGCTATGCCTGTCCCCTGAGAGCTGGCCCAGCAGGAGCTGGCCCGGGCTGCTGGCAGGAGCATGCACTGGCCACACCTGGCTGGGGTGCAGCTGGCTGAGGCAGCAACAGGGACTTCTGTTGAACAAGTCCAGAATCTTTTACCACAGACAGAAGAAAAGGGAAGGTGGCAAGGGGAACCTGGCTGCATTAGGAAATCTACAGCTTTCCTGGACTTGGGTTCGCTCAAATTAAAATGCCTGTCCTAGAGAAAGTGCTTCGATTGAGAACAGCATAAAGCAGTTTAAGTAAAGGAGCAGGGACTGAAAAGCCTTAACCCTCTCACAAAGACACAACAAGGACAGGGACCCTGGAAACCAGACATGGAAGTCAGGACTGCAAGCTTCTCCATCTCCATCTCCGTCTCCTCTGATTACCTCCTGGGCCTTCGTCCCTACTTATCTCTGAGTCGCAATCCTCCCTGGAGACTGGGTTTACTCTGCTTACTTATGGCTCTGTCTACAAAAGCATGACAGATCTCCTGACCAGGGTGGGGTGCACATGGCTCAGGGTCACGCAATCCTGTCTGCCCATTGATTATGGAAAACTCACAGGCTGTCTGAGAATCCAGAGCACTTAGAAAGTGGGGATGACAAAAAAGAGTGCCCCACTCAAATGAAATGTCTTCCTTCCCAAAGCTTCCTGGGGCCAGGTTTGCAGAAAGGGCCTGGATGAGGCTTAGCTTCTCTCTGCGATTACAAGATAAGGAATTTATGGAAATAAGACACTGTGGATATATCACTACACTTATACATTCTGGAGTAGGTCTTAGCAGGGGGGATCCAAGTGCGATTCTGCAATCATAATAAAACCCCAATTATCCCCAAGTAGACAACCTCATAACAGCTTCCTCCACCAGGCCCAGACTTTTGCTTTCTTGGGACCCACTGCTCTGCATGCTTAGGGTTAAGGATGACAAGACAGTTTTTCTGTTTGCCCAAAAAGAATGTATTAGTAAGATCACACTACCTTAGACATCACACAGTCCATCTCAAAGGCAAGGAAAAATGCACTTTGTGAATCCCTAGTGAATGGGAGATTACCTATTACAACTTCCTCCAAGTTCCCCTCATAAGGAATAAGGGAGCCACAGACTGAAGCTGGTAACCAGTGCTCACAGCCCCAAACTTCTTCTATTTATTTTCTTCAGGCAATTACCATGGGGACCACTGGCCTGATGTCAGCAAAGAAAGGGCACCGTAAACCCATTGGGGCTGAGTCAGCAGCTACGGAGCGTTTGTCAGATGTAGCGTGAAGAGCTTTGGAGTCACACCCACCTGGGTCCAAGCCTCGGCTTGGCCACTGCTGATCTGTATGACCTACACAAGCTGCTGGGTAACTTCTCTCAGTTTCACCTTCCTCGTTATAAAATGAAGACAAGACCTGCATCATTAGACTGTGAGCAGGGCAATAAACTAAAACGCCTAGCATTCTTGCTAGAATCCCCATTCAAAAGACAGATTCCACTTAAACACACAATTTAAAAGACAAGTGAAAAATTTACTTGTTTTTTAGTCTCTGTCTCTCTCTTAGACATCACCCTGACATATGTAAGTTTCTGGGGCAGAATCTGAACTTTTGAATAGCTGAATCTTAACTTTCTCTAAGGCATCTGCAATCTATGCTTTTTTTTTTTTTTTTCCTTTTTTTTGTCTTTTTTCGTGTCCGGCAACGGATCGCAACCCTCGGTGTCGCGCCCGTACCGGACCGGGACCGGCAACGGGATCGCAACCCTCGGCATTGCACCCGCACCTCGCTCAGCCAGTGAGCGGGAACCGGTCTGTACGTGGGATCCAAACCCTCGGCGGGAGCGCGGCTGCACTCTCAAGCGGTGCACTGTAGCAGTGCGCCACCGGGCCGGCCCCTGCAATCTATGCTTTTGCTGAAGATTACTTAACATGACATTTTTCCCCACCGCACTGAAAAACCTAAGTTAATGACCCAATAAGCAAATGAAGACTATTTGAGAAAATGGATTTGGACAATATGAGAAAAGTAGGGGAGGTGCCTTCCTGAGGATCTTAAAAGAGAATCACAGCATCCATCCAGTCATTACATTTGTTAGCTTGCTAGGACAGGACTGGAGAATTTTTTCTTTTTGAAATTACAGGTGATTTTCATCTTCAGCAGAGGGAAGAAGACCATCTCATATACAAGTGACAAGCAGTAACTAACAGCATACACAAGTTCCAAAAATTAGTCACTGGTTGCCATGGTGATGCAAATATTACCTAACAACTCACTGGGCTGTAAGTCAACAAGATGATGCTAGATACATTATTTTAAAACAGAAAAAGGTCTCTATTTTTAGGAATACTTGCAAGGAATTAGATGGACTTAAGCAGCAGACTGAAGGCAGCCCTAGCTTGACCCCGCAGAGCCAAGGTCCACCGCCATCCCCCGCCCCATGTGCGTCCAGTTCTGCGTCACACACACACACGCAGCTGTGCCCAGCAACAGCTGCACAAGGAAGGGTAATGACATTTTATTTACAAACAAAGGGCTATGATCGGGAAGATGAGTCTTCACACTCCCTAAACTCTTAATAAAAGAATAAGCTCTGCTACTGCCCACTGGAGATGAAAGACCCGATGACAGACTGAGGTGACCAGTCCATATTAAACTCAATATTAAGAATTTCCTTCCCAGAAAATGATTAACATGCCCCATAAGATAATAATTTTCCCCTGTTCTCAGCAGTTTGAGTTTTCTGAGTATATCTGAATTTTAATTAGGAAAAAAACATAGACATTATATGATGTTATTAATTTTTAACTTATTCCAAGAAGCAGCAGTACATAAACACACTCCTGAGTCAAAGTTTGTACACAAGCTGTGGTCAGAGTCCACAGTGCCCCGTACACTTGGATCCCAGCTCTCTTGAAAAGAGGCCCTGGAGCAGAGTTTTGCAAGTGGTCCCTGGGTGTCCAGCATCAGAATGCCCCAGAGGGCTCTTTAAAACCAAAAATCCCAGGCCATTTCCAAAGCCCAGTCAGTCTCTAGGGTTGGAATGTAAAAATTTATATTTTTAAAGGGTGATTTATATTTTTAAATATAAAAATTTATATTTTTAAAATTTAATATTTTTATATTTTTAAAGAACATTTTATATGTTCTCTAAAGTCTGAGAAGCCTGTCCTTAGTAATCTCCAATAAACTGAGGTCTTCAT
>NW_007734877.1:79330-84461 GCF_000696425.1 Galeopterus variegatus
TTTCCAAAGCCCAGTCAGTCTCTAGGGTTGGAATGTAAAAATTTATATTTTTAAAGGGTGATGCTTATGTTCTCTAAAGTCTGAGAAGCCTGTCCTTAGTAATCTCCAATAAACTGAGGTCTTCATACCATGAAGACAGAAGATAGGACAGCCACTGGGGACACAAGCCAGGACAGATTAACCAAAGGCAGGGTTACTCGTGAATCAGCGGCTTTGTGACCGCAGCCCAGGGTAAAAAAAACAGCACAATCTACCTGTATTACAAATGTGGGCATGTGAAACAAATATTTCACAAACAACAAAAGTGAGGTACTCTGACCTATTCCACTCTATGAAGTCCCAGTTTTTAATGCTCTTGCAACTAACTGAATTGATTTCACTACCCACTAACTGGTGATGAATGAAACCATGATACATTTAACTAACATTTAGCTTTTACTTATTTATCTCCTTTTTATTTCACGAAGAACAGCATGCAAATTATATAGATGTGGTATAAAATAAACGAACAATATTAAGAAAATGAAGCAAAGAGAAAGACAGGAAACTACATGTTAATAGAATGAATCAAAGGAATCATAGGTAAAGTTAACAAATACAGCACATGCCAGGAAATCTAGTCCTCTTGTTAACTTTCTAGCAATCAATGAGAAAAGGAAAACACGATCAGTCATAAAATTCATGGTGTCCATCTGGGAAGAACAAAACCATTTCTGAGAAGCATTTCCAGGCCTCGGTCCCGCCTCCCCTGCTGAGCTGAATGACCCCAGCACTCAGGGTGCAGTGCGTGATCACACGTGGGGTAGGACACTTGCTTCTGCCTCACCTTCTGCCACCACTTGATTCATGGATAAAAGTGCGGTCAACACTGGGCACTGCTGATTCGGACAAAGCCTGCAGGACACTGGAGCCTAGGGTGCTGGTTCTGTCTCCTGCAGTACCACTTCGTACTCACTTCAGCTCCAACGCTGGCCACCTTGTGGTCACGACCGCTGCTTACCAGGCTGTCCCTTCTCTGCATGCCAACCCCACGAGGCTATCAGTTCCATGAAGACAATACTTTCGTGTGCATTTCAGTGAGCTCTCCCTAAAATTGTGCTGACTGCTACACTATTCCAGAAATTTCCAAAAGACAAAATCACAGAAGCACAGAGATCTAAACTAGCTTCTTAATTGCAGAGTCAAGTGTGAGATGTTAGTCTAACAGTTTGTCCTCTGTGATTTGGTTTCTCATCTGCTAATCAAAGCTAATATTTTTAAATCCCATGTTAGTACTGAGGAAGAAATTAACAAACAGGTAGGTGCTAGTGTCCCTTTCCCCTGTCAGGGGTCTCTTAGATGTTAATTCTCCTTGCTCCCAGGGCTACTGTAGACTTCACGGAGCCTTCCTTCTCCTCTATACTTTCTAAAGAGAGTTTAAATCACCCAAAAGAAGGCAGGGCTCCCAGGAGCCACAGAACACTTTCAGTGCCTACAGGATGCCGCATTTGAAAAGGTTCCTCACCATCGTCTCAAGTACTTTGAGCAGGATTAGAGGCTCCTTTGGAAAAAAAAAAAATCTGAGACAGGAGAGCTAAACTAAGTCATTAAGTATCAAAAATTCCTTAAGCAAGCAATAAGGAGAGGTAATTAACACGTTCACTGTTAGAAGGCAGATGCAGCTGCTAAACAGGGCCAGGAACATATTTGGCCTTCACTCTTGAATGGGCTAAATACCATCTTGTGGATACTCAAGCAGCAGTCGTTTGCTTTACAGACCCTATGTTCATGGACGGTAGAGACATAAAATTAAGACCAGCATGTCTAGTCCTGAACAGCAGAAACATCAGTCATGTTTTACTTTGCTTAAATATAAGTGTCCCAGATTAAATACTGTGGTTGACCTACCTTTTCCGTGATGTAGAAGTTCGAACTATCGGCATGCTGCAGTGCAAAATACTCATGGTTGGCAAGAGACCACCTTAAAAATACAAGCATAAACTGATCAGGAGAACAAATGTGGTCATTTTCTTTTTTTTAGTTTTATGGTGTTAGATAAACTCTCTATGATTGGGATTGGGCTGGTCTCAATGTGCACCACAGTGCAGTTCCTGGAACAAAATGCCACGAGTTCACCTTTCACGACCTGTGGCCAGTCCCTGCAGGTACGCACTGTCTAGGCCTTATCCCAAAACAATCACTCTGCTTTAGACAGTTCATCTTCAAGGCTTGGGGTGGGGGGTTTAAATACAAATTGGTACATTCCTCCCTACTTTAAAGGATTGAAGCGAAGAGAGGAGAACGAAGGAGATGAATGCAATTTAAATTTTTGGTAACTGGCACTTTCCAGTTGTCTCTGTATTCTGCAATCCCCAATCAGTACACCCAGTGCAGATTACAACGGTCCAATTAAGTATCCCACATCTTATATAAACTCTACGTAACACTCTATTCATAGTTCTGCTTCAAAAGTAAAAAATTGCATATGCATCTTCCACATATGCTTTTCCTTTGGATTGTTTAGAGCAGCCAAAGAAAAGCAGGAAAACACGTCAGCATGAAATTCCACATGACAGCACAATGACCCACTCACTGCTTGTTTCTTACAACCTTCTTCTTCCGTGGGGACCTGAGCAGTCCTCTCAGTTTATACCAGATAAAGTGTGTATTTAACCTAAGGAAACTTTAGACTGTTCCCTGATGGGCAGGACAAAAGAAACACAACTTTCCCATTAAATAAAACCAACCCCAATGTGCACACACCAGCCACTTCACACTTTCTGCTCTTTGAGGAATAATGGTGAATTTTTGATAGAAAAGGGAGAGTAACTCTTACACAGTTATTCTCAGTGACTTTGGGCAAATCAAGTGGTGACTTATGCATAATATTTTACTATTCCACTGGAAATATTTAATTTGCCTGTAAATTTATAGTCTGGGGTGCCTGAGACGGATCCTGAGTAACACTTACCCATCACAGACTTCCTTTATTATTGCAGACAGTGGTTTTTTCTGCAAAATAACAAAAAAAAGAAATACTTTCTGTTAGTTTCATTTCATCATTTTAAATTAAGAAAAGCAGAAGCCACCTAATAAAAAGTTATCTAAGCAAGGAGAATTTACATTTGCTATTCTTAGTTGTTGTCAATGAGCCTCTTACTCTTCTTGAGGTAACAACTTGCCAGCCGTCACCACCAAATTTATTAATGACTTACTGCCCTGTGGTCCTTTTTTCTCAGCATTATTAGTTGAACAAAATATGCAACATATTTCATTTAGCCACATTTAAATCAGTATGAAAATATGCTCAAAGACCTCACAGGCAAGATCATAACCAGAGTTCCTCAGGAGTGGTACTTGAATCAGGCAAGCAGCAGTTTGGTTTTATACGAACGAGCTTGGATTCATGACATTTTTATGAGAGCGTGTGGCAAACGAATATGAGGCATTGGAAAATCGTTCCTCCGAAGTGCATAAAATTCTTCCCCCAACCATGGCCCTGATAAATGCCAATCATGCAGCAGCTTGAGCTGGACACACTCGAGTAATGCGACCATGACACCACGTGCCCCGGTGTCAACTGGCGGCTGACTACAGCTGTGCTCTCATGCCGAGCAGCCACAGTTGTGCTCCAGCTTCTCCCCAGACAGAAGGAATGCAGCCGAAACTCTTTCATCTTCAGATGCAAATAGGCCCCATCTGCCCCCTCGGGTGGGGAGCAGTGTGTCCACCAGAAGAACAAATCAGACAAGAAAGGAATGGGAAGAGAGGAAGAGAAATCAGACAATAAATTGTCCCGGATGTTCAGGTAGAGCCATAAAAAAGCTGTCTACAAATAAACATAAGCATGTTCCACTCCTGCCCCTCTGAAGGGCAAGGTGGCATCCAGAAAGATGGTGAATCCAGCAACCGGTTCAATCCTAGCTCTGTCAACTTGCCTGCAGTATGACCTAGTTTCCTTCATTTGCTGAACCTCAACTAGTTTATCTGTAAAATGGGGATGAGACCGACCCACCCTCAGGATGTTATGAAATTAAATTATATTAAATTAAATACAAATTAATACGAAGGAAAAGGAACTCCAGAAAGGGTTAGAATGCCTACAGGAGCCCTATTTCCTCCTGGCATCCTTGACCTTGGCCACGATGCTACTATGTCTGCCCTCGGTGAGTTCTGAACACAGTTGGCACAGTCTTCGCTAAGGGCCTCTCGAGCCCTGGCTAAAAACTGCAGCTCGGTGTGCAGCGCCCCTTCAATGGCCTCCCTCCCACCGGAGCCCCAGCTGCTATGGCCACATCCACCACCACGTGTTCAAAGAAATCTCTGCCTCTGCTGACTACTGTAAATGCAGCTGGAGGGGAAAGGGGAGCCTAGAAAAGCTGGGGAGTGAAAAGATGGTGGGGGTATTCCTGACATCCCAGGTCAGTTTCCCTGAGAAGGTGAGAAATGGCAATTGGGTTCCACAGAGAGGTTACATATTACACAAGTCCTGGGTCTTTGCGAGAACCTGTCCACTGTATGGTTCTAGCTGTGAGCTAAGGGGCAGATACGTTCTCCCAACCAAATGAAAAAGGAACTTTAGGGACAAAACTTCTCCCATAAGACAAGGACTTTGCTCGTCCAGCTGCCAGAGACCCCTTCCAGCTACTGGTATGTGTTTAGGTCCCATCAGACAGACAGTCTCCTAGCCCCAAACCTTACTTCTTACACCCCCAAAAGGAAAACACACGTAATGGGGCTAGGTTTCAGTCTTAGATTACATTGAAACAGCAGATCGGGCCAAGAAGGTCCTGCTGTGGAGGTAGGAGACGGCATCTAAAGCAGCTGTTCCACGATTAGACTCCTCAGCTGAGGTCTCTTAGAGGAATGACTTGGCTTTTTATTCAGTTCTGATTCATTGATTCAGAATGAAATTTAAAGACAGAAGTCTCTGAGGTACTATTGTATTTAGAACATTCTGAAGTAGGATATATGAGAGGAAAAAAGGCTGTGGAAGCAGAAAGCTTAGAGCCTTAATAGAAAGATTAAAGAAGAACTCTCAGCTGTAGAGGAAAAAGACTCCTGGCGACCTGAACGCCCGCAGCGCAGCCCGCAGCGCAGCCCGCAGCCAACTGAAATGAAGTCACGTGAGGGAGGGGCGGCCCCAGGCCCA
>NW_007734877.1:85461-86054 GCF_000696425.1 Galeopterus variegatus
CACGTCACTGTTCCTTCCTTTCAAACCTCCTTTCCAGAGCTTCTGCGACACAGCACAGTATTTCCTTCATACGCCTGTATTTGCAACCAACCCTTCAATAAAGTCTAAGAAATGCTTCGTAGTTTTTCCCTCACTTCTAGCTTCCCAGCTCCAAATTTGTTCTCGTCTTTACCACCCTAAGTCTGTGCTTCTGGTCCAAACCGCTCCCTTGCAAATCTCTGACAGCTCGTTCCACAGAACATGTTATCTCCTTTTCAGGCAGCTTATTAAATGCAGAAATAAAAATCATTCCTGCCATGACTCCTCTGCTCCCACCGCGGCACCACGACCACCCAGGGCCACCATCAGCCTTCATTCCCCACTGTTCACAGGTGGTGTGCTAGCAGGCTGCGTAGACTTCTCTGCAACGTCCAGAGCATCGCTTCTCACTGCCTCACTGCCCTCCTGAGCTCCTGACTCTCCTCATCCCAGCTCCTGCCTTCATGTGATCTTCCAGCACACACCCCTGCCTCGTTGCCCTGCATCCTGCTTGCCCAGCCCAGTGCCCTTCCTGAGGACCAGCCCATCAGCAGCAACCACTTGCTGCAAGCTCC
>NW_007734878.1:0-511 GCF_000696425.1 Galeopterus variegatus
AGTGTATGCCTTATCTGCAGTCTTTGGGAGGCCCAGAGTGGGTGTTAGAAAGGCCCCCAAGCTGAAGATGGGCTGCAGGGCATCTCTGGCCCTGGGCGGCAGTGGAGACACTGGAAGGGGCTCCCTGTGGTGTCCCCTCTGCCAACCTCCCCGAGCCTCAAGCCCCCAGGCTATGGGAAGCAGGGCCGTCAGCCCAGATGGCTTTGTTCTGTGATCTTTCCCGCTGCACTTTCCCACCCCCAGGGGCCTCCATTGCCTTCTTGCCCTTTACCTAGAAGCTGCCTTCTGTGGCCAACCTGGCGCCCCCCCGTCAGGGAAGCCAGGTGTCTGCGAACGCTGGTTCCTTATTTGTAAAATGGCAGAGAAAAGTATCAACCTCACCAAGTCTCTTTCCTTTCACCGACTGACCCCCGTATTCTAGACTCTGATAGCGGGAAGGACACGGGAAGGCCTTGGGGATCTCAGCGGGCCTCCTGATTTCAGGGCACATGACAGTTGGCCCATTTCGTTC
>NW_007734878.1:1069-57607 GCF_000696425.1 Galeopterus variegatus
GGTTTGTGCCATGAACACCTTCATTTGTCATTCATTCATTCATTCATTCATTCATCCGTCCATCAAGCAGTCCCTGTGGCCCTTACTAAGAAGCTCAGAGGAGAAAGAGATAAACTAGACCTCATTCTGATGTTGAGAAGCTCTGCCCAGAGGGGGAGACTGGCCCGTAGAAAGCCGAAGCCACAGTCACCGTTGGGGAAATGAGCAAAGAAAGGAGGGGCAGGTCAGAGGGGGCTCCACGGAAGCATTTGAGCAGAGTCTTGAAAGCCAGTGGGGCTTCGAAAGACAGAGAAGTGGGGAAAAGAACCCTGAGCAGGGCACCCAGCATGTGCCAAGGCTGGGGGACTGGGAGGCTGGGAGCTGTTGTGCGTGGCTGCTGCTGTGGTATGAGGCCCCTGGGGGCTCCAATATGAAGCTGAGGAGCTGTGCCTTTATGGGAGGGCATCATTCTGTTTCTAGGGTAGCTCCAGTTTGGTGGGCCAGCTCAGCTTTCCGGAGATGGCCAGAGGGGCCTGGGCAGGCAAGTGAAGGGGGTAGGGGGCTGTCCGCAGGGTCAGGGCGTGGAGCTCACTGTCCCTGTCCTCTCTCCCGCAGGACTTGCAGCGGCTGTGCTCTGATATAATAGAGCTGCTAGGACCAACGCCGTCCCCGCCCCGCAGCGTCCTCTCCCCTGACTCTCAGCAGCCTTGAATCCTGGTCTGGCTCGGCAAAGGCCTCGGCAGGTAAGCAGGATGGGCTGGCCCCACTGGGGCCATAATCTGTGGACATGGGGCCACCCAGAGCAGGTGGTGCTACTTTAGGCTCCTGTACAGCTGGAAGGGAAGGGGCTTATTTCTCAGTTTTCACTTCTTCCTTGGCCTCTCCTCTCAGAGGAGGGCATGTGGCTGGGCTGGAACAGTTGTCCCTGTCCTAAGTCAGGCAGTGCTATCGAAGGTGTGCTTTAGCCAGGTCCCTGTAAGCTGCGTTAGAAAGGCCATCAGAAGGACCCTGGCTGGAAGCTGTCCCACAGGCCCAGAGAGAGGTCAGAGAGCCTCAGCTAGGTCCAGAGTGAGAATCACAAGAGACTGAGGAAGGGACGTTGGCAGGATTTGTAACTGGCTGGTGGTAGGGCTCAAGGTTAGGAAAGCTACCGTGATGTGGGGTGGGGGTTGATGTTGGAATTCTGAGTGGGGGTGGGAAGCTTAAGCTCCAGAAAGGCTCCCTGGAGGAGGTAGAGCAGGTTGTGGCCCAGAATGTCTCTGAGAGGGCTGAGATTTTCATAAGGAAGAAGACGACTTGGGTGGCATTATAGTTACACTTGGGCCTGATATTCTCATTTAGAGTATAGAGACATACAAGCACCCTCACATATGGACCCTGAGGACTCTCTCAACCCACACTCAGAGCTGTGCACACACACACGTGTACACTCATGCTCATGTACACAGACATACGTGGTGCTCATAACCGTGTGCTTGCAAACACGCCCATGCATGCCAAGGATACACAGATGCGCATGAATGAGTGAACATACATAAATGGTTGTGTGTGCACAGATACGTACACAGACATGCAAATATATGCTCTCTCACGTACATATATACACAGACATCACTCACACCTGCCACACGTGTGCACACAGATGTACTTGCATGCACATACATGCTCATAGACACACATTCACAAACTTGTGTGTTTGCACTGCATACAGATACATAGGCACAAGCTCACAGCATTCACACATACACACAGGGCAACGCACACATGTGTACACAGGAGAGATGTTTACCAAGGAAAAGGAACAGTTCAGGAGTTGACGTCTTCTCACGTACAAAAGCTTCCAGAAGCTCCTGGGGCATTGGGCAGCTCAGGCCAAGGCAGAGCCGTAGCTCCGTTTGTGTGTACGTTGGGGAGAGTGACTGTCAGGGTTTGAGGGCCAGCCATGTGACTGACCATGAACCAGCCCTATTCACTCTGGGCCTTGGCTTCCTCCTCTGGAAACAGGAGCAGTCACCACTTGCCTCCCATAGGGTGGTCTCGAGGATTGGAGACCACCCATGCAGGCTGGTGAGAAAGAACAGTTTCTGGCAGTCCTCAGGGTTTCAGCCGATTGGAGCTGTTATTCTCATTTGAAGAAAACAGGTTATGGGTGGAGTGGGGTGCTGTGGGTATTGCCATGGGGTGTCTGTGGGGCTCTATTTGTGTTCCTCATCCCCTGGGGACTCCATCCTGGCTTCCTGGGGCCTGTGCACCCTCTGAATCATGGGCCTTCTCCCAGGTAATGGGGTCTGTGTCACCCCCGGGCCCTCCCCATCTGCACATCGCTTATTGACTCCCGGGGTGTTAGGGGTCTGTGGCGCCCATCTCTGGTACACCAACCATGTTAGAGTCCCTGTCACATTGCCTGCATGGGCTCTATAAATCCCTGCAGGAAGCCCGAGAAGGAGCCTTACTGAACAATTTCCAGACAAGGAAACTGAGACACAGTGAGGATAGGTGAGGTTTTCAAGGACCCCTGCTCATAGGTGTTGGAGCAAGGCTTCAGATCCAGGCCACTGGGTGCCAGACTTTATGCTCTTTTCTCTAGTGACCTCTCTTCAGGGATAGGTCATCTCACGCCTACTTTGCAGGTGAGGACACTGAGGCTCAGAGAGGATAGGCGCCATGGCCAGGAAGTGGCAGAACCAGAATTGGGTGCTTATTATCCACACTGAAGCCCCAAATTCAAGACTTTCTCTTCCTTCTCCTCCCTCCTTCCCAGCAGGGCCCCTCCAGGTTGGAGAGAGTTCCCAAGGAGGCTGCTGGGATTATCCGGGCTTTTAGTCCTGGCCCAGTATGCCCAGGCATGTTGCCATTTTCTTGAAATAAAAAGGTGGGTTGTTCTCTGGGGCCTGCTATCTAGCATGATCTAGTAACTACCTCTCTGAAACCCCTTTGTAAAGTGTCCTTAGGATTGTCCTTTGGAAACTTGGCCAGCAAGAAGTTCTGGGGTGCCCAAGAGACCTGGAGGAGCCCTCGGCCTGGGGGCAGGGAGGCACTTTAACCTGCTGGCACTTTAACAGCAGGCTCTTTAACCTGCTGAAATGTCAGGGTGGGGGACCACAGCACAGAGAGGTAGGGTCAGTGTTGGAGAAGGAAAACTGGGAAGGATCCCCAGGAGGTGACATTTAAGCTGGGCCTTTGAAAAAGAGGAGACATGTACTGGGTTGCTGTGGAGGGAACAGGAAGACCAAGCAGAGGGCCAGTTCCAGCAAAGTCCCAGAGAAGTCAAAGTTCATGCACAGCCTTCACACCTGTACCCAACAGTGCCCATCAGAATCTCCTAGAATCGGGACCAATACAGAATTTGCAGGGCCCAGTGCAAAACGAAAATGTGCAGTCCATTGTTCCCAGATTATTAAGGATTTCAAGATGGCAACAGTACAGCAGGGTCCTTCTAAGCTTGGGGCCCTGTGCAACTGTCCATGAAGCTAGCCCTGCCCAGCGTAAGTGCAGCAATCATAGGATTAAGTACAAAGAGCCAAGTTCATGTGTAGGTTCCACCAGTTACTTACTGGCCTGGTGACCTTGGGCAAGCCCCCTTCACCTCTGTGAGCCTCGTCTGCCCATGGGAGTGGTGGTGCCCTCCTCCCTGCACCAGGAAGCTCTGCAGGGGCAACATCCAGCTTGTCCCAAGCAGTCTGGGACAGAGGCTTCCGTTAGGGTGGGATTGCAGCCCCTTCCATCAGATGGTGGTATTCAGGCTCCCTGACCTGCTCCTGTTTACCTTCCAGCCCTGTCCCTGCATACCTGGTGGCCTGGTTTTTTGTGCTTTTCCAAATCCATCAGGCTGGGCAGTGGGGGGTAGAGGGAGTCTGCTCTGTGTTTTACCTACATTGCCCTCTGACTGGACTTCTCCTTGCCCATCCATCCATCTCTGCTTGGCAAACTCACTCCTGCAGGTCAGATGCCATGGAGCTTTCTCCGACCCCAGACCCTGCCTCCCGACCTTTGCTCTGTGACCCCTCCAGTAGCTACAATGAACTCTTACACTGTAGAGTTCTCTCCAGTGTGCAAAGCTCCTTCACACGCCATCAGACTCTTGAGAGAGTCCTTGAAAGGCCCTGTTCCCATTTGCTGGATAGTAAAACAGACTCTGAGGTGCAACACCCACCCCAAGCTCCTGAGCTGAGGTCAGGCCAACAGCGGGCAGGGATATATACGGTGGCAGCAGAGGGTGGCACCTGGGCCGCACCCTAGTCAGCTTCATCTTGCAGCATTCTGGGATATGGCTCTCCCCTCCTGGTAAAGAGCTCCAGCCCCTGGTCCAGGAGTGGTGGCTGGCTTGCTGAAGAGTGCCCAGTGGATCCTGGAGATCTGACCAGCTAGAGTAGGCAGGACCTCAACCTGCTCTTCCCTGAGGGTGAGATGGCCCAGTTCACACAGCCAGGAGGACCAGAGCCAGGTGTGTGTGGCTCTGAAGCGTGGGCAAGTCCCACATCAGGCAGAGATGAGAAGGCCCGAGCTGGCTTGGGTTGTAACAGCCAGTGAGGGCTGGACACAGATGAGAGGGTGTCACATGAGGGGCAGGAAAAACTGTCCCATACGGCTGACACTTTACGAAAGGCACTCAAGACACTCTTGGTGGGTGGATGTACAGGACACCGCTGTGATTAGGCTTTGGGGATTTCCAGCTCTGCCACTTCTTTCTTTGTGGCTTGAGATTAGTGACTCAACCTCTCTGTCCCATTTCCTCATCTCTACAGTAGGGAGAACAGTAGAGCCTGCCTCACTGAGGTGTGAGGAGCGCAGTGAAGTAGGCCGTGTAAATCCACACAGCAGTGCCCGGCTGTGGCTAGCACTCTACAGCGGGTGGATCGATGGGGCCGCACATGGAGGAGAGGGATGGGGCCGGCCCCAGGGCTGGGCACACGGGAGGGCTTTACTGAGGAGAGGCAGAGTTGCTGGTCATTTAAGAAAAGATGTAGGGGGAGAGCAGGGATTGGGGTTGGGCTGGATTTGGGCAGACACCTGGGGTGACGGCCACACCCTCGCCCTTGCCAGCCCCTGCAGCCTCTGGCGTGTGGCTCATGCTGCCAGCATGCACACCTTCAGCTGTCAGCCAGCAGACTTCCCGGCTGGCTGCAAAGACCTTGAATGTCAAGCCCAGCTCACAGCGGGCCTGGCTGTGGCCCAGCCTGTGGTCACACAGAGCTGGGATTCCAGGGTCTGCATGTGGTGTGCTCATCACTCTCCAGCACCAGCTGAGAATGCACACACACCCCCACCCCCTCCTCTGCTTGGAATTTGTTGCCTGCAGCCTAGGCCCCTCCACCCCCCAGCCTTTGCAGCCTGCCCTGACCCTGCAACCCCTACCCTAGCCTGGGGCTAGAAATAGTCTGCAGCCCATGGCTCATTCCTGCCCAAGGTGGGACACCCCTCTGGGTCAGCAGGGCAAGGCTGCTGTCCTGGTAAGCCCTCTGATCAGGACTTTCATTCAAGCCTCAGTTTCACCAAGCCTCAGTCTCATCATAGACTTGCTGTGTGACCTTGAACAAGTCACTGCCCCTCTCTGAGCAGCTGTTTATTGGTCTGTAAAACCAAAAGATGGGGATGGATTGCGGGTCACAAACTGCAGTCTTCAAGGGCACCAACAACCCGGTTAAGCTGGGATTGTCCTGTTGTGCAGATGAGGAAACTTGAAGCACAGAGAGGTTAAGAAACTTACTCAGGTTCACAGTTATTGGTGGAACTGGGATTCAGCCCTGTTTTATCTGACACCATAATATGTGTTTTCCCAATGACATCAAACTGCCTCTCATAGGTACTTGTATGTTTTCTGGGTGATCCATTCACCCCATCAGCCAGGGGGTGTTGAACACTTGGACTCTAGCAACATGCTAGGCACTGGCATCCAAAAAATGAATCACATCTGAAGAGCCAGGTGAGCACAGCCCAAGGTCCGGGTAGAGGTCACCGAGTCTATAGTGCAGAGTTGCCAGGTGGGTGCCCAGCAAGGGCAAGGCAGGTGAAGGCAGTAGGAGCCACAAGGAGCGGGTCTTCCCTGATGCTGGAGGAGGCAGCCAGGGTGGACTCTCTGGAGAAGGGGGAAGGCGAGCTGTATTTCTACACAGAGGAGTAGAGGCACAGAGTCTTCCTGGGGTCTCCGCACGACTTGTGGGGGCGGTGAGTCAGGATAGTCCAGCTGGAGGGGAGGATTCATTTAGCTGCAGCTGGAAGCAGGAGTGAAGGCAGCTCCCAAGGGCCTTGAAGTCTAGGCTACAGAGTTTGACCTTGATCCTGCAGGGAGTGGGGAGCCAAAAGGGACTGTGGAGCAGTGACAGCTCCTCCATGAAAACCAAGAGGGCTGGTCTCAGCCTACACACTGGGTCAAGGGTGA
The DNA here is from genome assembly GCF_000696425.1 of Galeopterus variegatus. Taxonomy (NCBI): domain Eukaryota; kingdom Metazoa; phylum Chordata; class Mammalia; order Dermoptera; family Cynocephalidae; genus Galeopterus; species Galeopterus variegatus. The sequence continues at coordinate 7,428 of NW_007734878.1, forward strand.
GCAGGGGTGGTCCAGCCTGAGAGTCAGCTCATCCAGAGACTGTGGCAGCAGGAAGAGCAGGCGGGGGGCTTGTCCGCTGCAGTTGGCCACACCTCTGGGCTCCACCAGTTCCTCTTCAGCAACCTAGGCACCTCTCTTGGGCCAGGGGCTGGAGCTCTTTAACAGGAGGGAAAGCCAGTCTTCCCAATTGCTGCAAGATGAAGCTGTCTAGGACGGAATCAGGTGCCACCCTCTGCCGCCACCATCTGCACACGCCTCCCCCACCTACCCATGGGCATGACTTCAGCTCAGGAGTTGGGGGTAGGTGTTGCTTACTGACATGGTGGGATCACAGACCCCAGAGACCAGCCCAAGGATGCACAGCATCATCATGACAGGAACAGTTGGCCGACGGGCAGCTCAGCCAGGTGGCATCCTTCCCAAGGGGGGTGGGCCTGGGTCTCCCTCTGGCTCTCCGAGAGTTCTGTGGATGCTACTTACTGCGGGGACTTCCTCCTCCTGCTGAGGTTAGCTCACTGCACTCTCCCTGAGCTCCAGAGTGTGTCTCCCTTTGGCCCATGAGCCACACACCCAAGCCACACACTTGGGGTGGAGGAAAGCCTTGGCCATGTCCTGGGTCCCTGTGTCCAAAGCCTCAGTGACCTCACAGCGAGGCAGCAGGCAGTGGGTGGGGCTGCAGGGGCGGCGTCTTCATTGGACCCATAACAAGCCTGCAGCCTTTCATGGGGGGAGGATTGGCCTTTAGAAATCATTTGGCCCTCTCCCTTCATGGCATAGATGGGAAAACAGGCCCAGAGATGGGAGGGTACACCCCAGAGTAAGACAGTATGAGACTCCAGGCTTTCAACTGGGTGCACTGCCCCCCTAAACTGCTTTGGCTGCATGGCGGGTGTAGAAGCTGGCAGGGGCGGAGATCAGTAGCCGTGGTGATAGGAGCATTGTGTTTGCAGAAGGGCAGGCTGACTCCCAAGAGTCTGGGAGCACAGAGAGCAGGGGTAGGGCATTCTGGGGAGGGATGGTGGTCCCCCCGGAGCTGGGACTGAGGATTGCACAGGACGCCCTCAGACCTGGCTCCATTCCGCCTCCTGCTGCCTCCGCCTCCTGCTGCAGCCTGCTACCATGAGGGCTTCTCCTCCCATCTGCCTACCAGATAGCCCCGTGAGGCCTGGGGTTGTAGGTCCAGTGGTCAGGGGCTGAGACAATACCGTGGAGCCAGGGCCCGATTTGAGAGCTGACAAGGTGCAAGGGGTGAAGAAGGAAAGTGGACTCAGGAAATCAGGGCCACCTGTTTCCCTCCTCAGCCCCCTTCACCAAGTGACAGTGGAGTGACCAGCCAGCCTGCAGTCTGGGGGGTCACTGGCCACAAGGCAGCATCAGGGTACCTAGGGCAAGCGTCTAGGGGCTCAGAGGTACTTGAGGGTCAGGGAGGGCTTCCTGGAGGAGGTGGAGCTACAGCTGAGCCCTGAAGAATGAACCATTCTGCAACCTGAACTGAAAGTATCCCGAGCAAAGGGAACAGCTGGGCCAAGGCCCCAAGCCAGGCGCGTTGGGGGGCAGGTCAGCGGGGCCCATGGAGGACTGAGACTGGGCAGTGGAAGAAATGAGGTTTGGGATGCCCCCTGGAGGCCAGATGACAGAAGAAGAAGTTTGTACTTTGCTTCTAACTTGCTAAATGTTCCTGAGCAGGTCACTGCCCCACTTTTGTGCCTCAGTTTCCCTCAGATCTCCACTGAGCTTGAGGCACTGGGAGCTACAGCGGGCAGTGCCTCAGTGGATAGCTGTGCATCAGGGAGAAGCTAGTGCTGGGATTCTAGGCTGAGGGCAGGACAGGGCTCCCTGGGAGTTGGTGGGCTGCTGGTAAGGAAGCTGCTACTGGACCCAGAACTTCTTTCTGGCTGGTGAGAGTTGTCCTAAGATTCGCTGGGTTTGCCAGCTGGACTAGCCTGAGAGTATAGCGGATTAGGCCCTGGGGCAGACCCACCTATGGGCTAAGGAGCTGGCTCCCAGGACGGACCTCCAGAGCTGAGGGTTTGGGAACTGGACTGAAAGACGGGCTTCCCCTCTCCTTCCTGTGACTGGCTGCCTCCTTCCCCCTTCCGCCTCCTTCCCTCTGGCTGCAGGTGCGGGGGGCAGGGGTGGTCCTCTCCAAGGCTGTGGCTGGCTCAGACCCTGACGCAGAGGAGGTGCCTTTCTGAGCCTCTCTTGCTGGTGCCAGGCCTGCAATCTGCTGCAGGCGTGGTGGGTACCCAGTGCCCTCTGCAGGTGGGCCCTCCCTGCAGCCCTGGGCTCAGCTCAGTTTGTGTTTGTTGAGCCTCTGCTGACCTGCAGTGGCCTCACCGTCACCTCTCTCCTATCAGCAGAGCAGCAGGCACAGGCTCCTTGGACTCCGAGTCACTGGGATTGCACAAAGCCCCTCCAGAAGTTTGCACAGCAGTCAGCTCAGGCCTTCTCAGCTTGGGGCTGGCCCAGGGTCCTGCTTGGAAAACTCAATATTCTTTTCTAGAATAATACAGCAGCCACCTCACAGTAGAGGGTGGCGAACCTCCCTTATCTCAAAGCCTCTTCATAACCCCAGACTGCTGTCATCCTCATCGTATCAGGTGGGCTTAGGGAGTCCTGTTTTGCAGAGGAAGTAACGAGTTACAGAGAAGGCATGAGACTTGGCCAGGAACATACAGCCAAGCCAGGACTCGAACCCAAGATCTAGGACCCTGGTCAGGACTCTTTTTGGACCAAGCCAGTGTTCCCTGCTGAGGGTCATGAGGCAGATGAGTCAGGGGAGGAGGTCATTGACCAGAGCTGCTAGGGGGTGAGCAGGAGGCCAGAGGCCCTAATTCACTGTCTTTTCTCCTTGGTTCCAGTGCTTTAATTGGCTGGGTCTGCCAGTGGCACTGACATTTACCTGGTGGGAAGGAAGGCCTCCTCCCTCTTGAATAGAGATGCTAAAAATAACCAGGTCGAGCTTCCCAGGGACCCTGCCCAGTCAGCACCTGCCTGCCCGGCTTAGCGACCTTTTTCCTGGGTGCTGGAAGCTAATTGCTTTGCAAGCATGCAGTGTCTTGTGCTGAGGACTTTCCAGGGGTTGGAACAGGAGTCAGGAGTGGCATTGCATGCTTAGCTTCTGAGTCTGAAGAGGGTCTCTGCAAGGCAGACCTCCCAGGTATCAAGGCCATGGGCCCCTGCCTGAACCCTGACCTCCCTTCCCCTTTTCTTCCTGGATGCAGTACCTGTCCAGGTTGGCCGCCCTATCCTGGGAACTTGGGCCCCTTCCTTGAGCTGCAAGACTTTCTCCTGGGCTACCTAGGCTGTAAGAGAGGGGGCTGTGCCCCTCGTCTCCTACTTGGAGTTATCTGGTGCTCACCTCCCATCCTGCACTGTGCCTGGCCCAGGCATGCACACAGTGGGGCCTCCTGCCCACTCTGCTTGCTCAACCAGCAACTGAGAGGAGCCAGACTTTGGAGCTGGACACATCTAAATCTGGTTGTGCAGACTTGGTATATACATGAGCCTCTATATTCTCATCTCTGAAATGGGCATCATAATCTGACTTTGTAGTGTTGCTGCAAGAATGAATTGAGGCAAGGTGCAAAAAATTCCCAGTGGAGAGCTGAGCCCCCAGAGCCAGTAGGAGGTGTGTGTGCACCTGGGGGCTTTCCTCTCTCTTGCCCGTTCCCTGTGCACCTCGAGCAGCTGCCGTGCCTGCCCAGCCTGTGTTTTTGGCTAGTTCTTGCCCTAGGTCAGTGTGACCAGAAGCACGTTGACATTGGCCTACATACCCCTGGCTTGGGGGTCAGACTAGTGGTAATAAAAGTGGTTTTCTAGGCTCTGTACTTGTCCTCTGTGAGAGCACGGGCAATGGCTGAGCCCCTCCACAGCTCGATTTCCTCATCTGAAAATGGGGATGATAGTGGTCCCTGCCTCATAAGTATTGTAAGGATTAAATCAGCAGCGTATATACGGGACTTAGAAGAGTGTCTGATACAGGGTAAGCACTTGGTGCATCTTGGCTGGTACTCGCAGTAGTAAGACTAGTAGCAGTGCGGAGTAATAACAGCGGCCACCTGCCGTTTGTTGAATGGTGACTGTCAGATGTTATGTCAGATGCTAAGCACTTTACATACGTTATTGATTCAACCCTCCCGACAACCATACACAAGGTATAAGCTCTAAGTTCCAAACGAGGAAACTGAGGCCCAGAGAAGTCACACACAGCCTGAAAGTGGTAGAACTGAAAACCGGAATTCAGAATCAGCCCTGCTAGGGTGACTAACCATTGGGTTTGCCTGGGACTGTCCCTGTTTCAGCATTGCAAGTTCTGCATCTCAGAAACCTCTCACTTCCGGGCATACGGGGGTGTTAACCACGCTAGCCTTGTATGAATCCACCAGCGCCATTCCTAAGCCCACTCCCCTTGTTAGCTCAGGGGCTTGCTGGTGTGGTCTGGGCTTGGCCCCTTCCCACATCTGGTAGACCCCTCTCCTAGCCAGATCCTTGCTCGTCTTTGCCCAAGGCCTGGCTCTAGTCTTCTGCCCCCAGCTTCTTCTCTTCCTCCCCTCTGCCAGCCAGAGGGGTATGGCTCATGCCTAGTGGGCTCCCCATGCCTTCAGTTAGCTGCTGGACCCTGGACTGCTCCTCACCAGGCCTCAGTCTCCCCCATTTGCACCAAGGGCTTTGCCAGTCTGCTCTCAGCTTTCTAGAGACACACTGGAAACCTCTTCCTTAAAAGAGGGAGGGCAGAGTGAGCCTCCACCCCAGCCCCGGCATGGCTGGCAGGGGAGAGTCCACTGGCCCTTCCGATGCATTGATGTACTGCACTGCTGACAAAGGAAAAAGGTCAGCAGGGGGACAGAGTGGAGTTGGTGGCGGCCTGCCGGCTCTCAGTGCCCTCCCCCAGGAGAAGGAGGGGAGGGGCTCAGTGCTCCCTGGGGTCCTAGGTCAATTCTTATTGATGCAGGCTGCTGCTGGTTCAGTGAGGCTGGGCATCCAAGCCTCCAGAGTGCTGGAGGAGATGCCTGGGTCATCTTTGACACCTCCCTCTCCCATACCCCCACACCCAGCTGTCGATTCGACCCACTTAACCATATTTGTGTCTGTGCACCCCTCACCCTCCTACTCCTGCTGGCAATCAAGCCTCACCATCTTCCTACCTCTAAACCACCGAACCCTTCCCAGCCCTCCGCTGTCCTCTCTGGCCTCCCATTGTCACCAGGAATGAAGCCCAAATTCCAAGGCTGATGCGAAGGCCCCTCCTGGCTCGGTGAGGCTGTCCAGAGTTACCAGGCCTTCCCCAAGGACTTCAGCCTATCTGTGCCCTCCCACCCCCATACCCCAAGATTGTAGGGGGGCATGGGGACACCCAGAGTGCCAAGCCAAGCTCTGTGCCCAGCTAGTGCAGGGCTGAGCCCGCAGTGGAGCCTGGGACTAGAACACCGCCTCAATGCATGTCCCACGCCATCCCCTTCTCAAACACTCCCTCTTGAGCTGCCACTGTGAAATCACCCAGTGTATCTCATGCCCAGCTCTCAGAGAGCAGGAACTATTTGTGTCCCCAGCTCACCCAGAGGCCATGCCCTGATGATGGCAGGATGTGTAGTGGTTAGTGCACAGGCTTGCGGGTCTGATCCCAGCCCCATCACTTACTAGCTATATAACCTTGGTAGTCACTTACCCTCTCTGAGCCTCAGTGATGTCATTAGTGAAATGTGGGTCATAAAACTTCCTTCTTCACAGGATGCGAGATTCAATGAAGTGACACATTTAAAGTGTTGGCAGGGTCTTATGACATTTTAAGGATTGATAAAGTCAGTTCCCATTAGTTATCAGCAGGGCAGTGGGTACCATATCCATGAGACAAAGACTATCTTCCAAATGGGTTCTTCCTGGTTCTTTGAAGCGACCCTCCATTTCTGCCCCCAACTGTCCCCTCTTTGTCCTTCGTCCTGCACCAGCACTCCCCTCCCACATCTCCTAAGACCCTGGGAAGCCCAGCCCTCCTGGCCTCACGTTGCTGCGTTATCCACTCCGTCCCCACGGGATGCCTGTTGGGTTGAACCAACATTCACCAGGCAAAGCCACTTCCAAGAACAACACAGCAGTGACCTGCCAGGCCCCTGGGCCCATGCACAGGCTGCTGAGGGCATTTCTGTGACCAGGCCTGAGCCTCCTCTCTCTAGGTGATGGCATATGCCCATGCTGGCCTCCTTGGTGGCGGGGGCCGTGCTGGGATCTGGCAGCCACGTTTGGCAGGTTTCTCAAGGCTGGTTCGTCTCCCCATTCTGAGCTGTCACGCCACGTTTTTGTTTGTCTCGGTCCTTTCCCCGCCCCCACGGTTCTCTGTTAAATTGTTATTATATTTAAACAAATCAATTCCATTGCAGAGTTTTTCCTGTCCTAATGATGAGTTTGCAGCACAAATGCCATTGATTTCTCACAGCCCTGAAAACCAGTTGATGAATAGCACTGGGCTTGTCTTTGGAGAGGCACTTAGAGCTGCTCTGCGCGGCCCCCTTTGCTTCCCCCTTGAGGTGACCCCCCATTCACGACCCCACCCCCACCCCACACTCAGCTGCCGCCTGCACTTGGGGCTGAGGTCCTGTGATAAAGGGAGACCCTCAGTGCCTGCCAGGGGTGGAATGTCATCACAAGGGGCCCGGCTCCTGTTCTGGTGAAACAATCACAGTGGATTTTTATTGATTGTGGCCGAAGGCAGGAGCGCAACTTACAGAGCAGAGAAGCAGTGCGGTGTGATCTTTGTCTTCCTTTACAAGTCCAGAGCATGTTCCTGAGAGTGACGGCAGATAGCAGCTCAGGCACCGTTGCCAGACCTTGCCAGGGCTGCCGGGTTGGTAGTCGTTTGAGTACTGTTTTTTAAAGGAAAGTTCCAGAGGTTTAAGAGCTGTCCATGCATGCTAGGAAGTGCAAAACTTCCCTTTGTGAAATCCTTCAGAACCTGCAGTGTTCAAAGTCACGGTTAAACTACTACCCAGGGCTTTGACTTTAGATCACTGCCATGTGCATGGGCTTTTCTGAGCTTCCTAATTATCTCCGGGCTTGGGTGGGCAGGTACTATTGTTCCCAGTTTAGAGGCTGGCAGACTGAGTCAGGGCAGTCAGGGGAGGGAGGGAAGGGCTGCTTGTACCCCAAGGCCAAGTTGATGCACGCCCTGAATATAGCAGAGGCTTCCATCTCACCTCCTACAAGGGTGATAAATGACAGGGAAGCCAGCCTTTTTGCTGTCTCTTCCCCCACCCTGGGCTTTCTGTCTGCCTGAGCCCAGATCACAGGCTGTCCGCTGGAAGGGTCTAGTTGGTCATCATTCAGGGTTCTCAACTGAACTGCCTGCAGCATACCTACAAGCCTATGAATTGGGCTGGGTGGACAGGAGAGAGTGGCGGGGACTGTGGCAAACTGGAGTGTGCCTTTTCCACCTAAATTCCTAAAAGTTTTGATGACCCATGACCACAAAACTATGTGGGAGGGGGCTGAGGGCCAAATTTGCTGCCTCCCCCAATTCCACTCCCAGCCTTTGTTTTGGAGACAAGAGTGTGTGGCCCAGAGTTGGGAGACACTGCTCAAGGTCACAGCACAGGCAGTACTGGAGCTGGGGTCTCAGTCTGGGAGGAGGGCAGGAGGCCTCTTCAGGCAGTGCTGCCTCCGCCGCCCCCTCCCCCCGCCCCGGGCTTGGCGAGGCCTCCCCCAGCAGCCTGGGTTGGGGGGCAGGGCAGAGGACTGTTCTAGGTAGACAGGCCACTCGCTCAGGAGACCCGAGAGTGGCCCAGCCTGCCCCCCTTCCCTTCGCTCTCAGAGCAGTCATTCTCCCCCTCCATCCCCCGCAGGCAGACCTCCTGTCCTTGTAATCAGGTTAGCCTCCTGCTCCATGCTTGCTCTGCTGAGCTGGACCAGCTGCCTCTAATGGCCTGTCAACATGGCCCTCTCTCTGGCTCTGGTGGTGGGGGAGGAGAAGCTAAGAAAAGAACTGCGAGTGGGAAGGGTCTGCCCCCGCTCCCTCCATTCAGACCTTTCCACTGCTTCTAGGATCAAGTCCAAATCCTTAGCCGGGCATGCAAGACCCTGCTCACTTTAGCCTCCACACCCCAGGGGCACTCTTTCCTGCAGTCACACGATGCTGTTTCCCACACGATTGCTCCTTCCCACCTTCTCAGAAAACTCCTATGCATCCTTCAAAACCCAGCTCACATCTCTTCCTCTCTGGGCTTCTGCCTCTGTACTGACATAGCACTGGGTGCTCCACTGGTCTGAAACTTACTCCCACTGTGTTTGAGTGCCTTATTCCTGGATCTGCTTTTCCTGGAGTTCTTGCAGGAAAGGAAGAATATTCCATTTCTGACTGCACCTTAGGGTGCAACACAAGGAACTGCTCAGTGAAGGCACAGGGACAGCAAAGTAGGGAAAGGTGGGGACCAGGGGAGGGAAAGGGACAGCTGAGGGTGCAAGAGCAGCTGCTCCTGGCCCTCACAGCGTGCCAGCCTACTTCCTGCCAGGGAGACGTTCCCAGCAACACATGCCAGGCCTGAAATAACACATGGGGGCCTTGGTGGTACATTTGCACAGCTCATCGCTAAGCAGCCCCCCTCCCTCCCATTGCCTGGAAGCTCACTCTCCTCGCAGGGCCCTGCCCCTGCAGCCAAGACCCCTCCCCCAGCAGTGCCCAGGCCTTTCCCCTCTGTTCCTGTTAACTTTGTTTTATAAATAAATTATATAAATAGGCTCCTCTGATTCCTCAGAGCACGCAGTGTTTGAGGACTGGGGCACTGCTGCAGGCATAATTGTACTACGGAATCCATCAGCTGCCTAATTACCATTCATTTTGCATTTATTTCTGCTAATTAAAAAGAGAGAAACTCCTAACAACTTTTACGTAAATACTATATTTGTTCTATGTAAAGATGGGATGCTAATTTGCTGGTGATTAGCTGATTATCTAATTTTATAGCTGTTACACAGGATGGCCCTGTCTCCCCTTTGCACCCCAGACACTACCCGAGGCCCCCAATCAGGTGTGGAGGAAGGGTCAAGGGAGGTCCACATGGGTGCTTAGGGGCCTGTCTGAGGCCAGGGGTCATCAGGAGCGCCAGACACCACCGAGATTTGGGGTGCTGTAGTCTTAACTTATTGATCTGGGAGAAACCTCTGGTTTACCCGCTGTTTCTGTACAGATGGAGAAACTGAGGCCCAGAGAGGACTAGCACCCCCAGCAAGACAGTGGCAGAGACAGACCTCTCTATTCCAGGTATTTGGACTCCCACTTCAGTGCTCATCTCACTGTATCATGCTATGGTCAGGGGGAATTTGCAAGGAGGTGGCTTTATCTGCTGCTGAAAAGCTGTCTGGACCAAACTCCAGCCCAGAGGAAAGGGGTAGCCTCGTCTGAGCCCACAGCCCAAACTAAACCCTCTGTGTGCCCATCTGGAAACATCCACCTTCTCCCACAAGGGCTCTCTTCCCCAGCCCCTGACTGCACTACTGAGGCTCTCTCTCCCAGCCTAGACAGAGCCTTCCCCAGGCTAGGCCTTGCACACTGGGGGGCTACCAGGACATGTGAGTGTCTGAATTTCAAATTTTTATATTACAGACTTATTTTCATGTGAATTAGAAAAAACATAATGAATACTACATCAAACCCATGATTTCACAGATAATATTGCTCCAGATGAGGCTAACAAAAATTAAAGTGATTGGTTTCAAATGATTTAAATAATGCTACATAAATAATGTGGAACACAGATGTGGCTTACAGTATCTAATAACTGAAGTTGGGGACCTACTAGAGGGGGTTCTGAGAATACCAGGTCGGAAGGCCAGGCAGGTGACCCGGGGCAGCCTTGGTCATTCCCTGGATCATGCCTCTCTCTCCCCAGCCCAGCAGTTGGTAAGAACTAGCCCACAAAAGAGGAGTCATTTGCCCTCCCAGAGGCAGTTTAAATGGGCTGTTTCAGGGAGGCCAGGAAGTCGGACTCTGCCCCATCTCTCGCTGAGTGACCAGTTATGGATGAGTCACTTCACGGGGACCCACTGGTGTGCCTGGCTCCCAGGTGCTGGTTGGTGAGAATCAGACTGACCGTCTTCTCTCTTTCTTCCTGGCCAGTCTGAAGATGGCACATCTCCATGTAAAGGGAGAATGGCTTTGACAAGGCCAGGTGTTGTCAGGAGGCCAGAGATTTCAGGGTCAGGGTCAGTGCGACCCGTTGGAAATCCTGGAGGCTCTGGAGTCCTGGCTGCTGCCTCCTGGAGCCTCAGTCTCCTCTTCTGTGAAATGAGGAATGGCTGTGCTGAAGGGATTGTGAGAGCATCTTGCAAAGTGCCCCTCTGAGGGGGACCCAGTGCAGCTGGTGGCGAGCCCAGTTCCGGGCTGGGGCCCCCCTCGGCCACCCACCTGCTGCCACGGTGTCTGTGCAAGGCAACTCCCCTGCCACCAGAGATCTCCTGCTCATCAGCCTTTTTATTGCCCTGTACACAATCAGGGGAAGCCTGGAAGGCCGCAGGCGCCCAGACAGATGGAAAACAAAGAGAGAAAACAAAGGCTGTGCTCCAAGGAGGCCAAAAGGCACCTGCCTCCTCCCTCCCGCCTGGCCAGCCTGCTCCGCCACCACCGGCCTCAGCCACCCCCAGCTGCAGGGACCTGCCCCACCCTCCTGAAGACCATCCTTAGGCCTCGCAGGGGGTATCGCTCGCTGGGTAACCCTCAGGAAGTTGGTTCTCTCCAAGCCACCTTTTCTTATCTGTCAAATGAGGGAGTTGGAAAATATGCTGTGTGACCTTCAACAAACCTCCCCTCCCCACCCTACTTGGGGCTCTTTGGAGCAGGCCTTACCCATCTCTGGGACAAGCCCCAAAAGGTCGAGGTGGTGCCCACCTCTGCCCATGGAGAGGACCCCGCATGCCCTCTGCCCTCAGCAGGGGGAGGCAAGCAGGTGCCGAGATCTTGGAGCTGAACGCTCAGTGCACGTGTGTGGAATGAGTGAATAATTTTGTCAGAAGGGGGCTAACTTAGCATCGGCCCTTGATTGCTGCTGCTGTTGGAGTCTCTCAGGAAGGGAAAACTGTCCTGGCCCCTCAGGAGAGGTAGCAGAGAGAAGCGGTGAGGCTGGCAACGGCCCCAGTGCCAGGCTGTCTGGGTTCCTGTCCTGGCTGTGTGGCCTCGGCCTGCTTTCTTCACCCCTTGTCTATTTCTTCATCTGTTAAAATGGGTGCATCACCTACCTCAGACGTTGCGGTGAGGTTATAAAGGCCCTTTCATGTTATGTATGTATTATTGTTATTCTGGTCATCAATTTCATCACTATTATTATAAAGAGAAGGGGACTTAGTTGGAAGCTCATGAAGCTGAAGCTCCCAGGCTCCTCCCCTGCACAGCCCGAGTGAGGCTGGGAGTTGCTGGGAACTACAGAGTGTTCTAGACAGGGAGCAGCAGCAGGTTGTAGTCAGGAGCAGTTTTAGTAAGTTGTTTAAAGGTGCCTCATGAGAAAGGGGCCAGAAGCCCTAAGGCTTTAGGAATTTGCTATGATTTATTTTCTGATGCTAAATGTATATTTATAATTTTATACATTCTTTTTAAATGGGCCTCCAAAATTGTATAAGCTTCAGGCCTTGCGAACCTGAGCCTCTCCTGATCATTCCTGTGACCGTTATGGTATTTCTGTGACCCTGCCCTGTGCTGTGTGTGGTGCCTCGCTAGTCCCAGGAGGAGGACAGCTGTGTGCTTTTCACTCTGTGGACAGCTGTGTTTTGTGCAGTCTCACCCTGAGCAGCTATCCACACCTCACACCCCAGACCGAGAGAACCAGAGCAGGCCAGACAGGGAGAACTGGACCCTCAGGGAGGGGAAGGTCTCTAGAAGAAGGCTCGCCTGGGTGTACGGGACACTGTGCCTGGAGGCCTGGTGCCCAGCCCTGCTGCCCCCACTCACTGTGGGCTGAATGCCACTGTGCTGCAGGCTGGGACCCTCTCGCCTCCCCCTAGCCCCCTGCCCCACGTACGCCCCAGTGGACAGGCCTTGGAGCGGTGGGAAGCAGGTTGCTGAGTTGGAACGGTTGCTCCTGCAGGGGTGGCTGGCTGTGTGCCCAGCCCCGTGCTCAGTGCTGGCTGGAGGCCAGGATGGTCCCTGCCCTCTGGGAGCTCTCGGGGTAGCTGGAACCACAAGATTCGCACCTGGAAGGATGAGGAATGGGCAGGACAAGGCAAGTTAGACCTCGTCGTGTCAGGCCTCTCAGAGAGAAGAGTAGAGAGCCCAGTGGTCATGAGGGCTGGACACTCGGACAGGGCCTTTGGGAGGACAGGCCCTTGCTGGGGAGGCCTCAGGGTGGGTGCTGTGGGCTCCAGTGCTCCGCTGGCAGCAGGGCCTCTCAACCCAGGCTCTGACAGGGACATTTATAACTCACAGCTGTGCGGTCCTGGGCCCAACTGACTGTGGTAAACCGATCTGGCTTCAGGAAGTCCCATCCCGAGGCCACTCCCCACCCGACCCCCACACTCTCCTTCACCTCCTGACACCCACATCCTGTTCTCAGCGGGAGGGGCAGGCAACCCGGGCATGGGACCAGGGCCCAGCTGGGGTCTCCAACCTGCGGGCAGAGCAGGAGAGGACAGAGAGGGTTAGTGAGGCCCGAGAGCTGTGGGGCCTCCAGGATCATCAAGGCCTGCCCCTCAAGGCACACACGGGGAGACCAAGGCCCGGAGAGGCCGAGGAGCCGCCCCAGGACACCACAGGATCAGAGGACTAGGAATGCAGGCTGTGGGGCTCAGGGACATGTTCTGTGCTTCCAAGTCTACCTAGACAGGGGATTGTACTTCTAGCCCCTGCTGACCAACTCCGGCCCAGGGAGAGCCAGCGGGGAGGGGCAGAGGTGACCAAGGTTCAGGGAATGCTGGGAAGAGATGTCATTCTGGACCCTGGGCCTCGGTGCGGCCTGTCACCCCATCCCTGAGGCGTCGTACACGTCTGCCTAGATTCCCACAGCAGAGTTCAAGTGTGGGGCTCAGAACGGCCTTGCCCAGTGCTGGAAAGAGAGGACAGTACTAAAGTCTCCCGGCACGCATGACTTTGATCTCCTTACCTGCTGTGGCCTGATTGCTGACTGATTCCTGGGCCCTGTCAGCAACCACCCCTCCTCCATGCCTCTCTCTCCCCCTGTGTTCTGAGAGGTGAGCTTAGCCCACGTCACTCTGGTGGTCTGTGACAAGATTCTAGAACCAGACAGTACCCCCCAAAATATGTCGTCTTACTAGTTATATATTTATTAAGGTGTACTAGAAATATATAACTAGCATATCAAACCAGTTATTTCATGGATCTGATTGCTTTGGACAAGGCCGGATTTATTAGAGCTAAAAAAAAAAAGTGAGTTTAAGTCAAGTAAATATTAATTAAGTCATCATACAGGCAGGACTCAGCTCTGGCCAAGAACCCCGAAGGGCATATGAGAAGACCTGAAGTTTGGGGAAGACAAACTAAATCATGAGCAGGGCTCTCTTCTGCTTTAAGCTCTGTTTCTGGGCCAGGAGGGGAGAGGCAGGAGCGGACCGGCCTTCCCCAGAAGGTGCGCGCATCAAACGGCTCCAAGCGTGGGTCAGAGATCTGGTGAGCAGCTCATCATGAGGAAAGAATTCAGGCTGGGGTCAGAGAGTGGCTTTGGAAGTGGCTGCCAGCCGGCCAAAGCCAGGCACGGTGCAGAGAGGAGACCACGGCAAGGGCTTTGTATGCCTGGCTAAAAATACCACTGACAGCTTCTCCCTGTCACCCTGCCTGGGGGCCGCACAGGAAGGTGATGGCTTTCTCACCGAGAAGAGAAAAACACCAACACAGAGTCCCCAAGCCCCAGAAGAAACAAAACTTATATATATATATTTCAAATCCCTCTAGGAGGAGCTGGCCTGCTCCTTGGAGTGTGGCTGGGCGGGGACGACACAGCCAGTTCTGATAAATCAGGCATCCCGGGGCATGCTTAAGTGGCCCAAGAGGCCACCGAGATTAGCTGGCGGTGGGGAGAGAGGTGGGAACTGCCTGTGCCTTGCCTGCTCACATGTCCGTCTCTCCCCATGTGTACGCAGGAGGAAGAGGAGGAGGCCCGCCGGCATCAGACCAATGCTGGAAGGGGTGTGAGGAGAGGAACCGCCGCCCGTCTCCGAGCTGCCAGACCCGGAAGGTAACACCGAACCTCCGTGCCCTGGTGCCCAGGCCATGCCACCACCTTTGCCCAAAACCTGGGAAGGGGCAAGGTCAGGTGGCCGGGAAGTGGCGGGGCTGGACCAGAGCTGGATCAGCGTTGTCAGTCCCTTCTCCCAGCCCTTCTTGACCTGAGCTGCCGGGCTTCTCTGTAACTCCTCGTGGGGTGCCTGTACCACCACCAAATGCTGCTGGGATCCAGCTCGTTCATCTGTAAAATGGGTGGTGGCCTCAGGCCCTCCACTTACTCCAGTTCTCAAGGGTTCTGTGGATTGGTTAGTTCTGATACTATTCGGAGTTAAGCCATGTTAGCAGCCTGGCTCAGGTTGTACTCTGGGGGGCGTAGCCAGGAGTCCCAGCTTATAATGTAGCATTACAAGGCCACAGGGTCAGCAGAGCCAGGTGGCGCTTGAGGGGATTTTCTAAGGCAGACCTAGCGAGAGGTGTGTTTTGCTGGAGATGTGGCTGTGGTCTCCTTTGTGGCAGCATTTGAAACTCCAAAGTGGTTTCTCTGGCAGCTCTGGGCAAGAATTATTATCTGTATTTTCAAACCATGAGACCAAGGCACAGAGAAGTTAAAGGGTCTGCCAGGAATCACAAAGCAAGCCCTGGCCACACCAGTGCAGCTCACCTTTATACTATGTAGCATATCAGCATCTGCACTCGTACTACACTTCTCTAGTCTGACCCATCCTCTCCAGAGAAGTCCTGCTGTCGAGCTCAGGCACCTACAACTCTTCATCGTGTGTGCAGGGTGGGACCAGCCATCCATCTACCCACCCATCATCTATCTGCTCTCCTATCCATCTGTCTGCCCATCCGTCCTTCTGTCTATGTACCCGTCTTCTCACCCATCCATCCTCCCACCCACCACCCATTTATCTATCCATCCATCTACCCACCCACCCATCTACCTCCCTATTCTCCCACACACCTACTTCCCCATTCATCCATCCATCCACTCATCTCTCCATCCGCCTGTTCATCTAACCATCCATTTACTCTTTAATTCACTCAGCTCTGGCCTGATTCACTCATCATGCATCAGGCCAGGCCTGCACTGGGAGCTGGGTTGGAAGATGGAACAGATTCAGCCCTGCCCTCAGAGGGCATCGTGTGCTATGGAGCCAGACTCATCCTATAAGGGCAATGCTCGAGGCTTGTGTAGTGTGCGTTTCTACACAGGAGAAGGGAGGAGGGGCCGTGTGCTGATTCTGCAGGTAGGCATTCAGGGAAGAGGAAGCAGCATTGCTCACCTGTTATTCCCCACACGTTTATTAAGTAAGTCACCGTGTTGGGAACTCTTGAAGTTTTGGAGATACAGCAGGAAATAAAACACACGAAACTCCCTGCCCTCATGACACTTATATTCTCATGAGGAGACGTGGACAATAAACACCTAAACAGTGAATGCGTAATATTTCAGGTAAAGTCACTGACAAGTTCTTACGTTTTAAGGAGAGAAATTAAGCCAGGCAAGGGCACAAGGTCTACAGTATGGAGTAAGGTGTTCTTTGGTAAGGGATGGTTTGCGTGTGAACAGAGACCTGAATGCAGCCAGGGAGTGAGCAGGGGTGTGCTTGGCATGTTCAAGAAAGTAGCAGGGAAGCTGGTGTGGCTGGTGTGAAATGAGAGGTAGAGGTGAAATGAGGGAGATGGTGGGGGACCCACTCAGTTAGGTGGCAAGCATGGAACAGGCTATTGCCCGATCCAGGTAGAAGTGGTGGTGGCTTGGACGAGGTGGTACAGGAAAGAGGTGAGAAGCCATTGAAGTCTGAATATATTTCAAAGATGCAGCAGGAAGGCTTGCTGCTGGATTAGAAGTGGAGGATTAAAAAAGACTGGGACAGTCGAGGAAGGCTCTTGGGTTTGGGACGGAGCCAGTGGCAGAAGGGAGGTGGTCGTTTACTCAGCCAGGGGTGGTGGCCAGGGAGGGCTGAACGGAGCCGAGGAGCCCTGTTCTAGACGTGTTAAGTTTGGGATGCCTTTGAGACATCCAAGTGGAAAGGTTGAGTAGGCAGCTGGATGTGTAAGTCTGGAAGGCAGAGAGAGGTCCCGGCTGGAGAGATAAATTTGGGAGTTGTCGTGTCTAGATGGTGCTGCAAGCCATGAGGCTGATGAGATCACTGGGAGTGCGTGGAGATAAAGAGCATCAGAGGCCTGAGTCTGAGTCACGCAGCATCCAGCTCGGAGAGGGAGGGAGGATGGGAAGGGGAAAGTAAAAGAGGCTGAGAAGGTGCAGCCAGGGAGGCAGGAGGAGGACAGAGGGAGCAGGCTCCGGATGCACAGGGGAGAATCTGCTGGGCGAAGTGGGGAAAGGGCACTGCAGGCAGAGGGACCAGCATACGCAAAGGCTCAGAGGCCTCCGTAAATGAGCTGTGTTTTGAGAGAGGTGGTGGAGTGGGAAGAGGCACCAGAGCACCCTCCTCCCCAGGCCCTCGCTGTCACCCTGGCCGGCACTGCCTGGCCTCAGCTCTGAGCCTCTTGTGCTGATGTCTCTCTACTTTTACGCTTTCTTTTGAGAAGCTTCACCTAGCACTCCTGACCTTCTACCTCCCCGCTGGGGCTCTTGGGCCCATGGGACCTCCCCCTTGCCTGGAGCATTTGTCTGAAGGCACCAGGTCAAGGTGCCCACAGAAGGAAGGGCACCCAACAGCTCCCTACTGAATTCCTAAGCACCCCATGGATCCTTTATCTTCAAAGAAGCTCAAAACTTCCTAGGCTGTGAGTGAGTGTCAGAGCTGCCCGCCCATGGGGGAGAGGAGCTCTGAGCCTTTGCCGAGGACTTGTGTGTGCGTCTGTGTGGTTCCTCACTGCTCCTCTTCCTCACTTCATCCCTGTCTCTGTCTCTGTCCTCTCTCAGGCTCCACACAAACGTCAGCAGTGCTTCTCTGGGCCAGGACGCAGGCTGGGTGGCACCCTGGGGAGCTGGTGTGGCCCCTGCCTCCCAGGGGCTCTCAGCCTGCTCCCTCTCTCACTCAGCTCCTGGACACAGCCCTTTGGTGCTTAGGAGCCTGAGCCTGGCTTAGAATTCCAGCTCTACCACCCACCAGAAGTATGACTGGGGGATGCAGCTGCCCTGTGCTGGCAGTGCATGGGACGGGGAACCCAGAGACCCAGGGGAAAAACCAAGAGTTTCTTAGCCATCCCTCTCCTTTATCTGAGATTTGACCCTGGGCAAAGAACACAGATGCTGGGTCTCATCAGGCCCTCTCCCCTCCTCAGGGTCGGCTCCAGTCTCACCTCCTCCAGGAAGTCTCTCTTAACCCCTGTAATGTCAACCAGCATTAGCTAAACAACTGCATTGTGCCAAGCACAAGGCTCAAAGTGAGGTGTGCAGAAATGACGATGAAGGGTCCCCACCCTCTAAGAACTTGCAGTCCAGGTGGGATAGTGGGAGACAGGTAAAGAACCAGCAGCTCCCAGGGTATCAGTGAGTCCTGCAGGTGCCCAGCCATGCCCGGTCAGGGTAGCTTGCACAGAGGAGCAGCTGCCTGTGAACGAGTCCTGAGGCTGGGCTGGTGCTCAACAGGGCGTGCAAGGTGCAATAGGGGCTGGAAAGTAAAGTGTGCGTCCCGGCCAAGGGAGCCGCAGGAGCAGAGCACAGCCCATCTGTGGGAGTGAACACAGTCCGATGTTACTGGGACGTGAGACTTCTCCGTGCTGAGAACTGGTTGGAACCGGACAGGGACTTGCTGACCCCCTCTCCCTTGGGAAAGTGTCAGGAGATATGCCCCAGGGACTCTGCATCAGGGATCAGGGGAGCCAGCGGAAGCCGCTCTGGTGATGTGTGGTTCCATGCAGGCTGGTGGCAGGAGGCTGCAGGTAATCTAATTAGTGTGCCAGGCAGATGGGACGAGTAATCCTGTGCCTTTAGGCTCACTTTCTTTAAGCCAGTCTCCATCCATTCTCTCCTTAAATCCTTCCAGTGCTTTGGTGACATTAGCGGGACTGGACTTACCTCCATTGAACAGACGGGTAAACCAGGGCTAGAGAGGAGAAAGTGTGCACGATGTCACAGCTACTGCATGGCAGGGAGGAGCTTTGAACTGGGCCTGCCCAGCTCCCAGCCCACGCTCTTAGCACTGCCTTCTACCATCTCCCGGGCTCTCCTGGAATATCCAGACTTATAAACTGCCTCTCCAAGATCCCTATTTTGTAGGTGAGGAAACTGAGGCTCTGAGAAGGTGAGACACTTGCCCAGGGCCACACAGCAGGTCAAGGGCAGAATGGGCACCAGAATCCCATCTGGCCTGGTGGTGCCGCTCACTTCCACCCTCGGAGCAGGCGCAGGGATCCCGCCTGGACCCTGCCCAGTTCCGCGTGCGCCCCTGCGGTGTTCCAGCAGCCTTTGACACTCCTCCGGTTGAAGGCACCAAGTTCCTCATCAGAAGCCTCCATTGTGCCTATTGTTTAAATATAGATTACTAATGAAATGCCTTTTCATTGCCTTCCCAGTGAATAGTTTCCGTGTAAAGTTAATTTGCAGTGTTATGTAAATTCTGTTTCACTTCAATCAAGTTTCTAATTATGTTTTTACCGCAGTAATTCCCATTTGATTTGTCATCTCCTGTTCGGTATTTAACGTTTGGTGGGCGGGTTTGCTTTCCGTCCGTCTGTCTGTTTTCCAAGGCCCTCTCCCTCCCTGACCGGCTGCTTGCCTTTCTGTCTTTCCGCTTGGCTCCGGGCGTCTGCCTCCCGCCCTGCTTCTCTGCAGCTCATTTCCCACCTCCTCCCCAGCCTCCATCTCTCCCCTTCCATTTCCTCGTCCTTTCTGTGTTGTCTCCGTCCCTCCGACAGGTAAAGAACCAGCAGCTCCCAGGGTATCAGTGAGTCCTGCAGGTGCCCAGCCATGCCCGGCCTCTCCCTGTTCTTGTTTGGGTCCCCCCATAATCTCCTTCCCCCAGGTTTCCTTCTCGCTCTTCCCCAATGCCTGCTCCTCTCCCTCCCCTCCACCCTAGGGCCCTCCACAAAGCAGAGTTCAGNGGGCGAAGTGGGGAAAGGGCACTGCAGGCAGAGGGACCAGCATACGCAAAGGCTCAGAGGCCTCCGTAAATGAGCTGTGTTTTGAGAGAGGTGGTGGAGTGGGAAGAGGCACCAGAGCACCCTCCTCCCTAGGCCCTCGCTGTCACCCTGGCCGGCACTGCCTGGCCTCAGCTCTGAGCCTCTCGTGCTGATGTCTCTCTACTTTTACACTTTCTTGTGAGAAGCTTCACCTAGCACTCCTGACCTTCTACCTCCCCGCTGGGGCTCTTGGGCCCATGGGACCTCCCCCTTGCCTGGAGCATTTGTCTGAAGGCACCAGATCAAGGTGCCCACAGAAGGAAGGGCACCCAACAGCTCCCTACTGAATTCCTAAGCACCCCGTGGATCCTTTATCTTCAAAGAAGCTCAAAACTTCCTAGGCTGTGAGTGAGTGTCAGAGCTGCCCGCCCATGGGGGAGAGGAGCTCTGAGCCTTTGCCGAGGACTTGTGTGTGCGTCTGTGTGGTTCCTCACTGCTCCTCTTCCTCACTTCATCCCTGTCTCTGTCTCTGTCCTCTCTCAGGCTCCACACAAACGTCAGCAGTGCTTCTCTGGGCCAGGACGCAGGCTGGGTGGCACCCTGGGGAGCTGGTGTGGCCCCTGCCTCCCAGGGGCTCTCAGCCTGCTCCCTCTCTCACTCAGCTCCTGGACACAGCCCTTTGGTGCTTAGGAGCCTGAGCCTGGCTTAGAATTCCAGCTCTACCACCCACCAGAAGTATGACTGGGGGATGCAGCTGCCCTGTGCTGGCAGTGCATGGGACGGGGAACCCAGAGACCCAGGGGAAAAACCAAGAGTTTCTTAGCCATCCCTCTCCTTTATCTGAGATTTGACCCTGGGCAAAGAACACAGATGCTGGGTCTCATCAGGCCCTCTCCCCTCCTCAGGGTCGGCTCCAGTCTCACCTCCTCCAGGAAGTCTCTCTTAACCCCTGTAATGTCAACCAGCATTAGCTAAACAACTGCATTGTGCCAAGCACAAGGCTCAAAGTGAGGTGTGCAGAAATGACGATGGAGGGTCCCCACCCTCTAAGAGCTTGCAGTCCAGGTGGGATAGTGGGAGACAGGTAAAGAACCAGCAGCTCCCAGGGTATCAGTGAGTCCTGCAGGTGCCCAGCCATGCCCGGTCAGGGTAGCTTGCACAGAGGAGCAGCTGCCTGTGAACGAGTCCTGAGGCTGGGCTGGTGCTCAACAGGGCGTGCAAGGTGCAATAGGGGCTGGAAAGTAAAGTGTGCGTCCCGGCCAAGGGAGCCGCAGGAGCAGAGCACAGCCTATCTGTGGGAGTGAACACAGTCCGATGTTACTGGGACGTGAGACTTCTCCGTGCTGAGAACTGGTTGGAACCGGACAGGGACTTGCTGACCCCCTCTCCCTTGGGAAAGTGTCAGGAGATATGCCCCAGGGACTCTGCATCAGGGATCAGGGGAGCCAGCGGAAGCCGCTCTGGTGATGTGTGGTTCCATGCAGGCTGGTGGCAGGAGGCTGCAGGTAATCTAATTAGTGTGCCAGGCAGATGGGACGAGTAATCCTGTGCCTTTAGGCTCACTTTCTTTAAGCCAGTCTCCATCCATTCTCTCCTTAAATCCTTCCAGTGCTTTGGTGACATTAGCGGGACTGGACTTACCTCCATTGAACAGACGGGTAAACCAGGGCTAGAGAGGAGAAAGTGTGCACGATGTCACAGCTACTGCATGGCAGGGAGGAGCTTTGAACTGGGCCTGCCCAGCTCCCAGCCCACGCTCTTAGCACTGCCTTCTACCATCTCCCGGGCTCTCCTGGAATATCCAGACTTATAAACTGCCTCTCCAAGATCCCTATTTTGTAGGTGAGGAAACTGAGGCTCTGAGAAGGTGAGACACTTGCCCAGGGCCACACAGCAGGTCAAGGGCAGAATGGGCACCAGAATCCCATCTGGCCTGGTGGTGCCGCTCACTTCCACCCTCGGAGCAGGCGCAGGGATCCCGCCTGGACCCTGCCCAGTTCCGCGTGCGCCCCTGCGGTGTTCCAGCAGCCTTTGACACTCCTCCGGTTGAAGGCACCAAGTTCCTCATCAGAAGCCTCCATTGTGCCTATTGTTTAAATATAGATTACTAATGAAATGCCTTTTCATTGCCTTCCCAGTGAATAGTTTCCGTGTAAAGTTAATTTGCAGTGTTATGTAAATTCTGTTTCACTTCAATCAAGTTTCTAATTATGTTTTTACCGCAGTAATTCCCATTTGATTTGTCATCTCCTGTTCGGTATTTAACGTTTGGTGGGCGGGTTTGCTTTCCGTCCGTCTGTCTGTTTTCCAAGGCCCTCTCCCTCCCTGACCGGCTGCTTGCCTTTCTGTCTTTCCGCTTGGCTCCGGGCGTCTGCCTCCCGCCCTGCTTGTCTGCAGCTCATTTCCCACCTCCTCCCAGCCTCCATCTCTCCCCTTCCATTTCCTCGTCCTTTCTGTGTTGTCTCCGTCCCTCCTGCCGTCTTCCCCTCCATCGACTCTGCCATCTTCCTCTCTTCCTACTCCTCCAGGCTCTTGTCCTCCCCCCCTCCTCTCCTTCCGGGTTTCCTCTGTGTCCCCCACCCCACCCTGGTCTCTCGCTCTCCCTGTTCTTGTTTGGGTCCCCCCATAATCTCCTTCCCCCAGGTTTCCTTCTCGCTCTTCCCCCAATGCCTGCTCCTCTCCCTCCCCTCCACCCTAGGGCCCTCCACAAAGCAGAGTTCAGGGGCTGTTCCTTGAGCGCCTGGGAGGGACAGAGGATGAGAGGTGGGGCTGATCAGGTGGGGGTCAGGAAGCTGGGTCCCCCAAGGTAGTCCTGTGCACCCCTGGAGAAATCAGGGCCTGGCCGTGGGCAGCCTTGTCAGGAGCCTTGTAGAGGACAAGTCTGGCCCCGCAGAGGGCCACGGCCTCTAGGACGGTGGAGTGGGGAGTTGGTGAGAAACATGGACTCTAGAGTTGGAGTCTGTGGGTTCAAATCCACCCCTTATTACCTGTGTGACCTTGGGGTTAGTTAACATTTATTTCTGTGCTTCAGTTTCCTCATCTGTCAGTGGGGCGATAGCGTTTCCTACCTCATAGGGTTCTTGTGAAATTTAGTGAGATAAGTGTGTGAAGGGCTTAGCTGGGGGGCCAGGCTGGAGTTGGCTTTTATTCGGGAACTCTCGGCCACATTCTTTTGTGGCCTTCCTGAGATACCTCTGCAGCGGGTTTCTGTGCTGCTGAGGTCTTGGAGGTCAGGCCTGAGGCCAGGGCAGGATGGGAGCTGGCTGCAGACCCTCCACAGAGCCGGCAGCATCGGGGCAGCAACAGAATGGTGTCAGTTCCATCAGGAGCGAGGTCTTGGCTCAACCTGTCAAGAGATGTGGTCTCTCTTAGCGGGTCAGTTTTGAGGCCACGAGGACAGGGCTGCCACTCAGGGGGAGTGTCTGAGGCATAGACCCCCAACACTGCACTAGTCCTTAAGGCCTTGCCCAAGCAACAGAACAAAGGCAGAGCTGCTCCTGCTGAGTTGGACCAGACATCCCCTTCTGCCACCCCTTCCTCATGCCCTAGACGCACCCAGGGTCATGCCATGCAGTGAGCTGCAAAACCGCTGCTCCAGTGCACGCATTGACAGCCCTGACCTTGACTCAGGTGTGGGGCTCCCCCGGAGCCTCTGCTCCCCACTTGTCCAGCCCCAGCGCTGGGCTCTGGGATGCTCCCTGCCGTCAGGGAGTGGCTGGGCAGCCAGTTNTAGAGGACAAGTCTGGCCCCGCAGAGGGCCACGGCCTCTAGGACGGTGGAGTGGGGAGTTGGTGAGAAACACGGACTCTAGAGTTGTAGTCTGTGGGTTCAAATCCACCCCTTATTACCTGTGTGACCTTGGGGTTAGTTAACATTTATTTCTGTGCTTCAGTTTCCTCATCTGTCAGTGGGGCGATAGCGTTTCCTACCTCATAGGGTTCTTGTGAAATTTAGTGAGATAAGTGTGTGAAGGGCTTAGCTGGGGGGCCAGGCTGGAGTTGGCTTTTATTCGGGAACTCTCGGCCACATTCTTTTGTGGCCTTCCTGAGATACCTCGGCAGCGGGTTTCTGTGCTGCTGAGGTCTTGGAGGTCAGGCCTGAGGCCAGGGCAGGATGGGAGCTGGCTGCAGACCCTCCACAGAGCCGGCAGCATCGGGGCAGCAACAGAATGGTGTCAGTTCCATCAGGAGCGAGGTCTTGGCTCAACCTGTCAAGAGATGTGGTCTCTCTTAGCGGGTCAGTTTTGAGGCCACGAGGACAGGGCTGCCACTCAGGGGGAGTGTCTGAGGCATAGACCCCCAACACTGCACTAGTCCTTAAGGCCTTGCCCAAGCAACAGAACAAAGGCAGAGCTGCTCCTGCTGAGTTGGACCAGACATCCCCTTCTGCCACCCCTTCCTCGTGCCCTAGACGCACCCAGGGTCATGCCATGCAGTCGAGCTGCAAAACCGCTGCTCCAGTGCACGCATTGACAGCCCTGCCCTTGACTCAGGTGTGGGGCTTCCCCGGAGCCTCTGCTCCCCACTTGTCCAGCCCCAGCGCTGGGCTCTGGGATGCTCCCTGCCATCAGGGAGTGGCTGGGCAGCCAGTTTCCCAGCAGGCCTCTGCCCTCTGGGTGGGGAGGGCGGCCAGGAGCGAGGTCTTGGCTCAACCTGTCAAGAGATGTGGTCTCTCTTAGCGGGTCAGTTTTGAGGCCACAAGGACAGGGCTGCCACTCAGGGGGAGTGTCTGAGGCATAGACCCCCAACACTGCACTAGTCCTTAAGGCCTTGCCCAAGCAACAGAACAAAGGCAGAGCTGCTCCTGCTGAGTTGGACCAGACATCCCCTTCTGCCACCCCTTCCTCGTGCCCTAGACGCACCCAGGGTCATGCCATGCAGTGAGCTGCAAAACCGCTGCTCCAGTGCACGCATTGACAGCCCTGACCTTGACTCAGGTGTGGGGCTCCCCCGGAGCCTCTGCTCCCCACTTGTCCAGCCCCAGCGCTGGGCTCTGGGATGCTCCCTGCCGTCAGGGAGTGGCTGGGCAGCCAGTTTCCCAGCAGGCCTCTGCCCTCTGGGTGGGGAGGGCGGAAGGAAAGCAGCAGACAGAGCAGGGCCGTGGCTAGGCGTGCTCCACCCCTTCTCCCCACCTCCCCCACTCCTCTTGGCTTCCCATCCGGCATGTCCCTGGCATGTCCAGGAAGCAGAAAACAAGTGTTTGGAGAGGGCATTCTTCTGGGTGAAGACAGGCAGCCCGGTCACTCGTCCTTCAGAAATGCAGAAACCTGAGCCAGCCCAGCCTCTGTCCTGCTGGGCCACATGACCACCTGACCCACCCGAGTGACTCTGCGTGCCTGTGTGTGTGTGTGTGTGTGTGTGAGAGAGAGCACGCGCGTGCATGACCACCTGACCCACCCGAGTGACTCTGCGTGCGTGTGTGTGTGTGTGTGTGTGTGTGTGTGAGAGAGAGCACGCGCGTGCATGACCACCTGACCCACCCGAGTGACTCTGCGTGTGTGTGAGAGCATGTGTGCGCGCGCGTGTGTGTGTGCGTGGGCGGGCGCGCGTGTGTCCCCAGTCAAGGAAACCTTAGCCATCACATGGACACTTTCTTTCCCTATTTGTCTAAGTAAGCAGTTTAGGCTGACTGCAGCCAGGAGGCTGTGATATGGAGCCAAGAGAGAGGGCCATACTGGTGCAGGCAGTGGAAGTGGGGGTCACCACAGGCAGCGGGGAGCCCTGAGCCAGGTCCTAGAGTTCTTGGGCCTCTGGATTTGACATGGGGAGGCCTGGGTTGGGGAATCGTCCTGCTCTGTTCCTCTGCCCTTCCTGGACCTCTGACCTCCCCCCACCCCATCTGTCAAGATAAGGCATTGGGCTTGATTATGGAGGACCCTCCCAGCCCTGAAATAGAGATGGTGGGCATCCTCTGGGCCAGGAGGAGCTCAAAACAGGAGAGTCCTGACCACAGAGAGGGGCACGTGTGGATGCCATGTCTGTCCTGACCCCTGGAGTGTGCTGCCGGGCACTGGTATCCTGGGCAGGAGAGTGGAAATCAGGTCTTCCCATGTGCATCCATCTAGCCACTGGTTAATTTGGCAGATGTGTGTTAAGCACCTACTGTGTGCCAGGACCTGGGCTGGGCAGAGGCAGACTTTTCAGAACCTCCGTCGAACCCCGACGTCTATGATACATTTTCTTCCTGTTGGATGGGCAGTACCACCTTTCATTGCAAAGACACTGTAGTCTTGTCATGAGGTGACCATGTCCCATCCCACTGTCACTCCAGGCAGATAAAACCCCAACATCAGGGAAGAGGTCTACAGGAGAAGAGAGAGATGCTGCCGAGGCCCTCATGGACCGAGCAGGTGTTTCCAGCTGGGGAGAGGGTCCCCTTCCTCCAGGGAGGTTGGAGCTAGAGCCAGGGCTTCTAGAGCTGATGTGTGCAGGTGGCCAGAGGACAGACGCCCCGGGCCCAGACATCTGGGGGCCTTCTCCCAGCCCACCTGGGCAGCAGAGCGCCAGGGGAAATGGCAGTTCTGGAATCACCCTGAGCGGGGCCTCCCTTGACCTTCATCGAGATTTACTGGCCTGCACGGTGTGTCCTGCCATAAGTGGCACAGTCCCCCTAGGCCAGCAGGAGGAGGGCTGTGGTGGCTTTCTGGGACCATGCTGCCGAGAGCCCACCTGCATTCATGTGTCTGTGTGTCCCCCTCCTCACTGCCGCTGACCTCTCCTTCCTCTGACAAATGTTTCCTGGTTGCCAAGTCTGTACTGGGCCTGTGCTCAGTAAAAGAGACATCCCTGGCCCTGAAGATGCTCACTGCCAAGCTGGCATCAAGCAGCACCCAGGGTGGCTGGGTACCCAGACCAAGGTAAGGCCCTGGAGAGAGGCAGCTATTGGGGGGATCAGGTGCAGCTGACCCCACAGCCACCCAGGCTCTGGGGAAGCTCAGACCTACCTCCCCAGGATGAGCTGATGGCAGAGCTCACCAGGTGCCCGAGAGGAGGGTTCCAGGGAGCTGGCATCAGGGAGGGCCACACACAGCATTGCCAGACCTTGTCTCTGTTGTGATAGGATTTGAAGGTATTCAATCTGGAAGAGTCCTGCAGGCTGGTGAGCTCAAGGCCACTCTGTTATAGCTAGGAAGCTCCTATCCAGAAAAGGGATGGAGGTAGGTGGCCAGTGGCTGAGAGAGTGACACAGGCCAGCCATCCTGCCACCCACAACTGAATGCAGACTCCAGGCAGGGGTGGTTATAAAGCTCCTGGGCCAGAGTGCCAGAGTGCTGGCCAGGCCTGTGTGTCCCCAGCCTCAGCTTGTGCACACCCTGGGAGGTTTACTACTGCCCCATGGCGTCTTGTAACTCCTCCTGGTAACTTGTGCCCTGGCCTCCCACCAGACTGAAGTCTGACTTCTGTTTTCCGCGCCACTTGCCTTAGGGCCACAGACCTCAGGCCTTTGGCGTCCTCTGCTTGAGTTCCTCCTAGGCTACCCTCAGGCAGAGCATCAACCTGGGCCCACAGATGGTCCTGTCGTGACCTATTTGATTGGGGTCATCTGGACAAGTCATCAGTGTCCTGCGCTGGCTGGCAGGGTGTGGCTAAAGTCAGTTCCTGCCCAAGCTGAGCAAACCCACCTCCCACCATCCAGGAGCCCCCGGGGCCAGGAGGGACTGCCGTGGGTGCATCTTCATGGGGAGGCCCCTGGGCTGCCCATGGTGCAGCAGGAGACCTAGATCCCAGCTCTGTCCCTGTTCCTGGGATAATCTCAGGCAAGGCCCAGCCCCATTTAGGCCAAAACCACCTTGCTTCTGTGCTCCTCCCTGATGCCAAGCTGTGAGCTGCCCACATCCATGGTGGCCCAGAAGAGTCCTCCTCACCCTCTGGCCTGCTTGCTTTCTGAGTTGCCTGTTTGCAGAGCAGCCTGGATAGAGACCCGGGGGTCAGCTGCCTCCCATAGCCTGTGCCCTGGGAAACCAGGACGGGGTAGGGGTGGGGGCTGAGGGCCTCTGTTCAAATCTCTCCCTCTCACTGGGTGAGGCCACCAACCTCTCCACTCACCCCATATCTCCATGTGTGGACGGGCGAGTCCCCAGATCCTGGGGCCACAGGGAATGGGTTGGGTTCACCTGGAGGCCATGGGTGGCCCCGCAGTCCTGGGCTGAGCTCCCCTGCCACCCAGACGACTGACGACTGTAAGGGCTCAGGCGTGCAGAGCGGGGCAGTGCAAGGGGCCGTAGACTGGTTACTGTGCCTGTGGTCTGACATCACATTGTCCCCGGTGTGGGGGCTGCGTTGCCTGGTGGGGATGCCACCCTTCTGCAGGAGGTGCCCCACTGTCCCTCGTCTTGACCACCAGGACGTTCTGCCCTTAAGGTCTGAAATCAGCCTTGCTTCACTTCTCCCTCATCCCAGTCTCATGGGCGTGACCTCTCTGAAGTGACACTGCCCATCTACCCAGAGTGAGGGAGGCAGTGACCCCTGACCACCAGGACGTTCTGCCCTTAAGGTCTGAAATCAGCCTTGCTTCACTTCTCCCTCATCCCAGTCTCGTGGGCGTGACCTCTCTGAAGTGACACTGCCCATCTACCCAGAGTGAGGGAGGCAGTGACCCCCGCTCAGTAGAGCCACTTCCTGCAACCCTGTTCAGCTGTGTCTGAAGCTGTGTGCTCCTGGGGAGAAAACCTGGTGGTGGTCTTGTCAAGGCTTCACACTGGAAAACAAATGTCTGGAGGACTAGGGGCAGAGGCCAAAGGCCACCAAGCATGCTAGGGTAGCCTGCCCACTCCCAGAAAACACTGGCGCTTCTGAGGAGGCCTCCCCAGGCCCTCCCTTTCCCCTGGGCTGGGTGGGGCCAGTGGGACAGGAAGCCAGGGCGGACCTGGAGGATGGGACTTGGGGTGGCCTGGGCCAGAGCCAGGGATGAGGCAAAACCCAACCCTGGCCTGGCCCCAGGGCTGCAGCCACACAGGTCACTTGGTCTCAGTGAGTGGCCACCTGCCCATCCCACAGGAAGCCCTACCCAGCCACCACCTTTGCCCCACCCCACATTTCCCACGGCTGACGCTTCTCCTGGTTCCCGTGGGAGCTGCCGCCAGGACTTGAGCTCTCTGGAGAAAGGAAGCCCGAACTCGGGCTCTCGGCTGCTCTGCCTCTGACCTGCCCTGACCCCCTCCCAGAGCCTCCCACGGGTGGAAGCACTGGGCCCACACCCATCCCTCTCCTCACACAAGCTGCTGACTTATCTCCTCCTAGATAGGCTCAGCGACCTCGAAGGGGCCTGGCAAGAGAAACCTCATAGTGGGGCTAGGCCTCGGCACCCAGAGGCCAGGCTCTTGGTCCAGGATCCACCACCAGCTTGCTGGTGCTTTAGGGCAAGCCACTCAACCACTCTGGGCCTCATCTGTAGAAAGAAAGGGAGACGTAGAGTCTCTGCCCAGCTGTGAGTATCCCATGGGATTAAGGGTTTGGGGTGGGATGATTTTATGCCCTATGAGGGCAGCCAGGCTTGGGGTGACTACCCATAACCCCCTCTTGCATCCCTGCCTGGCTGGGAAGGAGCCCTTCCTTCTCCTGTCTCCCAGGAGCAGGGAAGTGCAGCAGGCCTGGGTCTCTCTGCTCCGCTCAGACAAGTTAGTGGGCCTGTGGGCCAGAAGCCAGGGAGGGGGCCTTACTGAGGGGCGTGTCCTCCTGCTGCCCTCCCAATCCATCCTCCTTCTCCCTCCTGGTAGCTGCTCTGTGACGGGTGACCCATTTCCCCAAGCTAGGTGGCTCTAGCTCCAGCCCAGCTCAGTATGAGGGGAAGCAGCTCAGGGTGTCAGCTATGTCCCAAAGGGGGCCAAGGAGAGGGCCAGAACACCAAGGTGAGTGGACCCAAGTCATGACACTGGATGGGTTAAGACAGACTAGGGGGCCACCTTGAGCTCATCGACCAGCTGAAAACTTGTCAGCAATACGGAAGACCCTCCTGAGCAGCCATGTCCCTCTGCATGGTGTGGTGACAGCTCCAACACCAGTGGCCTCAGTGTCTGCATCTGTCAAATAGGCCTTTCAGAGACAGTGTCATAGGATGCTGTGAGGAGTCCTTGAGATTTGGGAACACGATGCCTGACCCCCTACATGGGGACCGTGGGGACAAGGAGCATTCCTGGCGGCGGGATTGGCTCAGACAAGGTTGCAGAGGTAGGAAGGTCCAGACATGTTTAGAGAAGTTACACGTCAACTTAGAAGTGGACCTTGGAGGCAGTGGGGAGCCACAGGAAGTCCCCAGAGGAGTGATGAATTCACGGGGAGAGGGCCGGGCAGCAGGAAGTCTGGCATGCTCATCCAGTGTGGGGCCCTGATTCAGGAGGCATCACGTGGCGGAGAAAGTTGGCCCAGTGGGTGTCAGC
Organism: Galeopterus variegatus; assembly: GCF_000696425.1. Classification (NCBI taxonomy): domain Eukaryota; kingdom Metazoa; phylum Chordata; class Mammalia; order Dermoptera; family Cynocephalidae; genus Galeopterus; species Galeopterus variegatus. The sequence continues at coordinate 36,989 of NW_007734878.1, forward strand.
ACCAGCTGGGCTCCGCAGGCCTTAGCATCCCTCCTGTGGACTGGGTGCTTGTCCACAAGGCTGGTGCTGGGCGGACACTCTTCAGAGGGGTCAGTGCTAACAGTGGCCCCATGCCCCTTACCTCCCACCGGCCTGGGGCTGTCTGGGTTTCCCACTTAGCCCTGGGTGGAGCCCCACTGCTCCTTCCTCCCTCTGTGGCTTTCTGATCCTAAGTGGGGACTCTGGAGGCTGCTGTGGGCTGTGGGGCACAAGCCAGGGTGGGGGCTTTGGTGGTGGGTGGAGTCACAGGATGGGTAGCCATGAGTCAGGAATTGCTGGGTCTGTGTGTCATCAGGCTGCTGCATGCTGGGCTGTCTCCCCGAGCCTGTCTGCCTCATCTCTCCCGCCCACAGCTGGGCCCGTGGGCTGCTCCACTGGGGTGACGGTGCTCTGGTTCTTGGAGCTCAAAACCCACCAGGCTCCTCCAGCAGGAAGGGTGACCTTCCTCTTCCCTCCCTCGCTCCCTGAGGCAGCTTCCCCAATTGAAGAGTGAGGGTTGGGCTGGCCACAGACAGGTGGCTTTGAAAGATAACGCACCCCAGGATCCCAGGGGTGGGACCTGCAGCTAGGCTGGCCCAGCAGGAAGGGTGACCTTCCTCTTCCCTCCCGCGCTCCCTGAGGCAGCTTCCCCAATTGAAGAGTGAGGGTTGGGCTGGCCACAGGCAGGTGGCTTTGAAAGATAACGCACCCCAGGATCCCAGGGGTGGGACCTGCAGCTAGGCTGGGAACCCCTGGTCTGATGGCCTCTGATGGGCTGCCTGCTCCACCTCCCTGGGATCCCCAGGCAGCACTTAGACCAGTGCACAGATTCTGCAGGCCCGAGCCTGCACTGAATCCAGCTCTGCCGCTTTCTGACATTGGGCCAGTGACTTCATGCCTCTGGGCCTCAGTTTCCTCATCTGTGAAATGGGGATAACATTGCCCACCTTATAGAATCACTGTGGGGAGTAGATGGGTTAATGTATGTAAGCAGTGTCTGTTAGACCTGGGCCTGTTATGCACATGGGAAGCTGCCACATCTTCTGATCCAAGTCAGGGTCACACCGCTCCTGCCATCTCTGCTCACTCACCTGTCCAGCAGACATACCAGGCTCCTCTACCTTAAAACTCCCAGTGCTAGGAGCTGTGGCTACAGAGAGAGGACCCCCACCATGGGGGCTGGCCTTGCCCCTCCTTTTAGGCCCCCCAGGGCAGGTTCTGTCAGTTCCAAGGATTGGTGGGCAGGCGAGGGGTGGCTGCCCTGGGAATCCCACTGAGTTGCTGGGCTTGAGGGAGCCCCTCTTGCTGAAGCTGGCCTTGCCCCTCCTTTTAGGCCCCCCAGGGCAGGTTCTGTCAGTTCCAAGGATTGGTGGGCAGGCTAGGGGTGGCTGCCCTGGGAATCCCACTGAGTTGCTGGGCTTGAGGGAGCCCCTCTTGCTGAAAGAACAAGGGAGACCCTATATTCATGGGAGAAGAGGGGATGTCCTGGCTCCGCAGCTGGGGAATTCCTGTGGAGGTCCTCAGTGCCTCCTGGGTGGGCCCTGGGGCTTGCCTGGCTGGGGCTCAAACAGGCCGGCACCAGGGTTGCCCGGGAAGGCAGGACTGACCAGGGCTGTTGGTACAAGGAACAGAGCAGGGGCCATCCTCAAAGCCCATCGCTGGGCCTGACCACACGCTCCGTCTCACGGAGTGCTCCCAGCAGGCACTGCTCCTCCCGCTCGGCCTCCGTGTGCACAAGGTCCCAGTGGGGAAAGTCGAGCTTCCTTGAGAGTATCTTGGGACAGGCTGGAGAGTGAAGTGTGAGGGTCAACAAATCCTGTAATTCTCTCTCTTCCCGGCCTTCTAGCAGCCCCCCTGCAGACCACGACCGGCCACCTGGGGGCGGTGGAGGGGACCTGACTTTGCTCTCAGTAGCAGAGTTCCTGCTGCCTGGGCTCTTCTGAGGGCCACTTGTCATCTGGTTAAACCTTCTCCCTCCCCATTACACCACTGAGGAAACTGAATTGGGGGGTGGGGTTGCTGCTCAAGGACTTGGCTAAGGCCATGTGGCTTGTGCGCAGCAGAGCCAGGATTTCATCCAGGCCTGGGTGACGTTCGAGCCCGTGCTGAGACCCACCACCTCCTGCTAGCACAAACAGTGCTTTCCTTTGTCCGGCATTTGTAAATCTGGGTCTCAGCCATCACTTCAGACTGGCCTGGCCCACGTGTGGTCAGAATCCCAGAGGGATGCCTGTTTGGGGAGCATGACCGCCAAGGGGCTGGCCCTTGGCCCAGGGAGAGGGTTATTGGGGACACTCGGTGTGTGGCTGCTTGCATGTGCCATCAGCAGTGCCTGTGCCCTTCAGCCTCTCGACCCTCCTGCACCAGCCGTAGGGGTGACACCAGCTCATCTAATCCTTGCGCTGGCATTAGCCCCAGATGAGGAAACTGAGACTCAGAGGGACAAGTGACTGGCTCGTGGGCCAGGATTGGACCTCTTGTTCCTCATGGTGACCTTCAGCACCAGAGTTGGCCTGGGTTCTAGTCCCGGCATGGGCTATCTACATCCCTCTCTGGGTTGGTGTCCCTTTCTTTGTAAGGTGGCAGGCTTGGACTCAAGGCTCTCGAGGACCTCCAGGGACTCTTCTGAGAGCCTCTACCAGGCCCTGTTAATGCTGCAGGGGATTTGGGATTGGGGGCATTCCAGGAGTGGGGATAGGGCTGCTCCATGGCAATCCTCAGATGAGCAGTGCAGGGCCAGGTGGCAGGTAGCAGGCCACTCTAAGCAGAGTGGGCAGAGGTAAGAGATGAAACTCCTAGGAAGGGGCCCCTGGCAGAAAATTCAGTTTAGATCCTGGGCATTAGGAGTGGCAAATGCCCTGGTAGGTGCCAGGGGCCCTGGTTTGGCCACGCCAGCCAGGTGCCTCTCTGAGCAAAACTCTGGCCTCTGTAGGGAGACTGTGCCCACCCCCGTGTGGCCTGATGAAATGGTGGGCGTGGATGGGAGCGCCTGGCACAGAGTTTGCACCTGGAGGGTGCTCAGCACCTTTGGCTGCTCCTGTGGAAAGGGAGCTGGGGACCCCTCCCTTGGGAACAGGTAACTCTGATAAAGCCCATCTCTGGGACCCAGACCCACTGAGCCTGTTTCTGAGTTAGCTTGGAAAGGGCCTGACGGCAGGAGGCATCCTCCCAGAGCCCTGGGTCTTTGTCTCTGTGATAGGGGTCCAGTGCCTCCGCCTCGGGCAGGACCCCAAGCTGCACTTGGCAGTGAACCTGAGCCAGCAATGATGATGACAGCCCCTATTTACTGAGCATTTCCTGTGCAGGTGCAGTATGGGAATAATCTTGTTTGTCAGTGACTCAGAGAGAGTAGGGATTCTTATTATCCCCATTTTACAGATGAGGAAACTGAGGTCCAGAGAGTCCAATTTCCTTGCCCAGCATCAGACAGCCTCAGTAAGAGGTATAGTTGAGGCCCCAAATCTGGTGTGTCAGAACCTAGAGCCACACTGTGTGCCATCAGTTCATGCTGTGCCCTTGTCCCTTGATTAAATGAGAAATTGTTCATTTGATCACCTGGGGAGAAGAGAGACCCTTGCCTCTTCCTCTGGTGTAAATGGCCACGTGTCAGAGCCAAGGACCTCTGGTTGTTAGGAGGTAGGTGTTGGCTGGGGCAGTCAGGGACAGCTTTCGGGAGGAGGTGAGCCTTGCTGTTGCTCCCTCTTTCCCAGGTGGGGATCTGATGCAGACCCACAGGAGAGGGGAGTCAGTCCCCAACTAGGGCCTGAGTTCACATTCTGGTGCCCCCACTTAACGCTGTGTGACCTTGGATGGGTTTCTTCCTCTCTCTGGTCTCAGTTGTCTCTTTGCCCAAACCCAACACCAAGTGGCTAGGGTGACTTGGGCAGGGGACAGAGCAAGACACACGTGTGTGTACCATGAGCCAGAGCATGTCAGGGCTTTTTGGCTCTGGCAGGGATCTCTGGGAGACTTGAAGACAGCAAATCAGGATTGGTTAGGGATGGGGGGGTGTAAGTGAAGCCTTAGAGGGACCCTAGAGATGTCCTTGCTTGTACCCCTGCCCTGTGAATGCATCTGCCTCTGCTCACTGATGCCACCTACAGCTCTCTCCACCCAAAGCTCTTCCCTTGCCCAGCCTGAGGGCCTTTGCCCAGGAGGGCACTCTGCTGTCCAAAAGACTCTGCCCAAGGGGATGATGTCCCTGACCCCCCACTGTGCTCCCAGGCCGAGCCGGGCACGCCCTACAGTACTCTGTCCACTGGAATTATCCATCTCCCATGTCTTCTCTGCCTCACGTTAGACAGTGTGCAAACACCCCTGGCAAGCATGGAGGCTGGGTAGGTGGTGGCCCTGCCCCTCCCACCGCTCCCCACCCCTACTCTTTCCTTCCTCTTCTTTTCCTCCTCTGGCAGACAGTGGCCACTGCCACCGGTTGATGAAAGAAGGGAATGAATAAGTGAATGGAATGGATAAACAGCTTCTAGAAGTGGGTTGATAGCCCCCGTTTAAAAAATGAGAAGGGCCGGCCCGTTCACTGTTAGTTAGAGCGTGGTGCTAATAACTCCGAGGCCCAGGGTTCTATTCCTGTATCAACCCGCCACCAGAAATGGCAAAAATGAGCGAACCAAGTCACAGAGGTGTTAGGTAGGTGGGAAGGGGTAGCTCTGAGAGCCCTACCCTTTCTAGCACCCACTCTTTGGTCCCCCCATGGTGCCAGGTGTGGCCCCAGGTTTGCACTCCGAGGCCCAGGGTTCTATTCCTGTATCAACCCGCCACCAGAAATGGCAAAAATGGGCGAACCAAGTCACAGAGGTGTTAGGTAGGTGGGAAGGGGTAGCTCTGAGAGCCCCACCCTTTCTAGCACCCACTCTTTGGTCCCCCCATGGTGCCAGGTGTGGCCCCAGGTTTGCACTGGGTGACCCCTGGCTGCTGGGGCTTTCCGCACATGGAGGCATCCCTGAGGGCCCAGCAGCAGGCACAGCCACATCTCCCCTTGATGCAGACTTGCCCAACCTCCAGTTCCCTGGCCTGGCATTCCCGCCTGCCAGCAGCTCAGCCAAACGCTGCCAGTCTGCTACCCCCGGCTGCTTGTGAAGGTTCCACGCAGGAGAGAGGAAGGCGAGGGAGCGAGAGGCCTGCAGAGGGGCAGGCTGGGTGTCCCTGGGCTGGGCGTGGGCAGCCCATCAGAGCAGGTGGCAGCATTCTCAAAGGAAGTGGAGACAGGATTATCGAACCACGACTACCTTGCGATTCTCAGGCAGCCCTGCCCAGGAGCTCCCCGAGACCTCAACTACCAGCTTGCTAAGTCTGTCTTTCTCTTCTGTTCCTTGAGGCAGCTGTAATTACTGCTCATTGGTGAGAAATTTCAGAGGATGTTCAGTCCTCCCCTGAGCACTCAGGGCTGCCCACATCCCTGGGCTGATTCCGCTGGCCTGGAATGAGGAGGTCTCTGCCCACGTGGGCCTCACAGCTAAAGGGATAACTGGGCACCCAATTTTAGTTATGCAAGGAGAAAGAAAGAAACACCATCAGAATGTTCTGGAAGTTTGGGGAGGGGAAAGATCACTTGGGGGGACTATCAGTGAAGGCAGCATGGAGGAGGTGGTCCTTGGGGCATGGAAGGTTGGACAGGGTTCCAAAAGGCAGTGCTGCAGAGCTGCTAAAAGGGCAGTTTGGGTGAGACAGCTCACGTTCTGCCACTTTCAGCTGCCTGACCTCTGGTCTCTGCTGGGCAGTTTCATTGTCTGTAAAGTGGGACCTTACAGCTCCCTGGGGACAGGATTGTGCTCAGGAAGGAGTGAGGCAGTGAGAGCCACTGGAGTTGTCGAGGAGGAGCCTAGCAGGTGGGAGCATCTGCCATGTTTGTGACAGGCTGAGTAGCCCACTCTGCAGACAAAAGGTGCGTGTGTGCGTGCGTGCATGCGTGCATGCGTGTGTGTGTGTGTGTGTGTGTGTGTGTGTGTGTGTGAGGGAGAGAGAGAGAGAGAAAGAGAGAGAGAGAGAAATCAGCCCCTAGTGTGAGGAGCTGAGGCCTGGTGACAGAACCCTGAACCTCAGGCTCAGAGGTGGCGTCACGTAGCCCCCAGCCCCACCACACCACACTGGGGCAGTCCAAACCCTCGCACAGTGGTCTGGGGTCCCTGTTCCATTCATGCTCCGGCCAACAACCAGCTCTACAAGAGCAGCCTGGAGCCTCCCCTAGTGGGTGAGTGGCCAGAGGGGCGTTTTGAAGCTGCCCTGTCCCCATCGCCTCCCCCTAAGCCCAGGAGCTTGGGTCTGGCTCTTTCCCTGGGTCTGGATCCCCACCCCCAGCTTGGTGAGGTCAGGGAACTTGTATTCCAGGAATGCAGGAGGCGGGGCAGTCAGCCCAGTTTGGATAACCATCGGGGTAAATATTTGCCTTGCTTCTGGAGCCAGCACTGTCCCGCCAGGGGAGGACGAGGCCTGTCCCTGGGGTCATGTAAGGGGATACATGCCCGGGTGGGTCTCTGAAGTAAGGAAACCCCTATCATCCCAAAGAGTCTGTGCGAGACCCAAGAAGGGACCCCTAGCCCTAGCCCTTGTCGCGGGACCTGCAGGCTATGTGGCCCATCTGTAAAATGGGGGTAGGAGTGGCTGCCCAGTCCATCTCAGGCACCGAGGGTCACTGTGGCCAGAGCCGGTTCAGGTCGGTTCAGCCAGAGGAGCAGCAGGTTGGACCGGGTGTGGGTGGGCACCCACGTGACAATGGCCAGTCCCCACTGGGCCACTTACGACCTTGAGCAATTACCTTCTCCCCCAAATGTTAATAGTCACTGTGAGCTGAGCTCTTCCTCCAGGGCCCCTGTGTCTACACACCCCATATCTCCTCAAGCCCTCCCAGCCACCAGGGCACAAGGTGTGATCAGTGATGACTGAGGAGCTGAGGCCTGGTGGCGGGAGCCTCCCCTCCCCCAGTGGTCTATGGCTAGGTCTGTGCTCCAGCCAACATCCAGCTCTGTTAGATCGGCATGGAATCCCTCCAGCTACCCAGTGGGTGAGTAGCCAGAGGGCAGTTAGTCCCTGTTTCCAGAGGAGATGGGGGCGCAGAAAGGCCCAGTGACTTTACCCAGCAGTAAACGGCAAAGCAGAGATTCAAACCCAGCCCTATCCACCCTTGCCCTCTGACCTCACCACTGAGATCAGGGCCAGGCTTCAGCCCAGACTGTGGCCTCCCGACCCTTGGCAGCTGTGGAGAATAACCAGCCACTTGGCCGCAGCCTAGAGCCACAGGCACAGAGCCTGCACGGCACCCTTCATCCTGGACACCCTGTGTCTTGGACATCTCTGCCTTCTAGGAATCCTGAGTCGACCCTGCCTCTCTCTGGGCCAAACACAACCCCAAATCAGCTTGGCCAGGTGCCTCCACCCAAGTCCACACCCAGATCCTCCCAGGGGATCCCTGGAGGAGGTGGGGATAGGAAGGTGGGTGTAGTTGGGGGAACCTATTTTGGGTCTGGGACAGTTCCCACCCCCAAGTGACCTCTGCCTTGTCCAAGACCCAGCCTTGTCACTCTCCAGCTGTGACATCTCCAGCAGCCCTATTCTCCCTAGGAGCCTCAGTGTCCTGTTCTGCAAAATGGGCATCTGTGCTGCTCTGCCCTGCCCGTGGAGCCTCAAACACATGGGGAGAGTGAAAGCTTGCTGCAGTCTGTGTAGCCCATCTGACCTCACAGTCGGAAGCTGCCCTGCCGTCAGGGTCTCATGCGCCCCACCCAGGAGTGCGAGTGCTGAGCTGAGGGTGCCCAGAAGGGCCTTCTGGACATCGAGTACCCATCCCATGGGGAGATTGGGTAGGCCTTCATTGCCCGAAGCCCACCACTGGCCCCGAGGTCCAGGCTGCACCCCCTCTGTGGCACCAAGGGCCTTTTGAGAAGAGAACCATATCCTTCAGATCCACGTTGTTTATCCTAGTGGTCAGGCCCGGCTGAGAGCAGCCAGAGCCACACCGCATCTCCCGCCTTCTCCTCTCCCTGATCTTACCAGGTGGCCAAGCCCACACAGGCAGTGAGCCTCAGCTGAGGGCAACCAGCAGGGCTGGGAGCAGGGGGTGCGTGATATTGCCTCTGTGTGAGGGGTGCCCAGCATGGTGGCAGGGAAGCCTGGGTGCCTAGTGCCATCTGGCTCTGAGCAGGGCTGCTGAGCAGCTCCCAGGGCTGGGCAGGGTCTGGGCTCCCTGGCTGGCTGCCCTGTAATGGGCAGAGTGTGAGTGGGCACTCACTGCTGTTTCACATCCCAGTGTGTTCTTGTTAGCTCCTCATTAGCCATGAGACCTTTGGAAGTTAGAGAACCTCTCTGGGCTTTGCGTGTAAGTTTGGGGTGCTGGTTTCTACCTCACAGCTTAACCACAGTATGGACTCAGTAGAGGCCAGCTTCCTACACTCTCTCTTTCCCAGGTGGGCAGTCCAATGCAGGCTCACAGTCCTCGACCAGGGCCTCTGTTTGAATCCTGGTGCCCCCAGTTATCGCTGTGTGACCTTGGACAGGCCCCTTACCCGTCTCTGGTCTCAGATGGCCTATTTGCATAAGCCTAACACAGAGGGGCTGGGGGCAGTGAGGCATGTGTGTGAGCCGGAGCACGTCTGAGAGGCAGGATGGGCGGACGTCGTTCCTTGGGGCTTGGACGATGCTCACTGAGTGAGTGAGGGCTTTCCGGCTCTGGCTTCTGTCTCAGCTGCCAAAATAATTATTTTCTCTTTGTCAGCAGCTCTGCTGGCCGGCTTGCCTTTGGGAAAGGCCTGAGCTGTAGGTGAAGGGGAGGCAGGAGGTTGATTCCAGTTCTGCCCGACCACTGACTTGCTGCATGACCCTGGGATGAGGGCAGACGCCACCCTCTCTGGACCTCAGTTTCCTCTTCTGTGAAGTAGGAGAGTTGGGGATCAGTGAACCCAAGGTCTGTTTGTGTTCCTGAGATGAGCAGAGTTGGGGGCTGCCAGAGCCAAAGGGTCAAAATGTGGAGACATTCCCTTTCCCCGTGGATGGGGTAGGGATATCGGGCCTGGCTTACGGAGCTCGGGGCTTAGGGACCCAGCATCCCAGGGATCCCAAAGCGGGCCCCTGCAAAATAATTCATGCCTCGGCCAACATGCAGAAGAGCTCCTGGTATGTCTGGCCCTCGTGTGCATTACCTTATACCTGTCTGGCTTTTTGAGGGAGCTCCCTCACTACTCCTATATCCCCTCCCATAGTTGAAGAAACTGAGGCAGAAAGAGGTTTAAGAAGCATGTCCAAGCCACACACTTGGTTATAGGGTAAAACCAGGATTTGAACCAGGTTGCTTTTTATTGCTGAGCCCTATGGTAAACAGCAGGCCTCAGGGCCTCCGATTGAAGCGTGGTGATCCCCTCTCCCTGGGAGCCCATGCCTGCTGCAGTGGGGTGGGGCCTGGGCCCCTGGCGTGTGTGGAAATGTTTCACGAGGCGTGGGCACTGTTAGAGCCACAGGACTTGTTTTGAGAGGTGCTTGGCCCTCTTCCTTCCTGTTTCTTAGATGAGAGCACATAGGCGCAGAGAGGCACAGTGGTTGCTCATAGCCACACAGCAAGACGCCTTCACAGCTGGGACTGGAATTGGGACTCTGTAACTCCCAGCCTACAAGCTGGGATTCCAGAGAAACCCACCAGCCTGGCCAAGGGGGCTGATCCTCCTGGATTCCCATGGGGCTTTGACAGTTGAGCAGGGGGCAGGGCATTGAGGAGATGGGCCAGCCGGACCCCACCTGACGAGGATAATCATGCCCCACCATGCCCCGTGCACCCGCAGGTCCTGCCACTTCTGCCTTGCCCCAAGCACCGCTGCCCCTGGAATGGACCCTGGGGCAGCCTCCCCACTGGTCTCCCTGCCCCCTCCTGCCTCTTCCAAGCCCTCACCCTCAGCAGCCATGGAGATCTTCCCAAACTAATACTAGGGTCATGTTCCCCAGCTGCCCAGCTGCGTCACCCATTCGCAAGTCCTCCCTCAGACCAGGCTTTTTTCCCCGTCTTGGAGTCTCCACCTATACCGTTCGCTCTGCCTGGAATGCTGTTCCCTGCATCTTGGCCACCCTGAACCTTGAGTCTCTGCTGTGTAGCCCCTGTACTCCTTCTCTCTGGCTGGCATCAGTTTTAATTTTGTATCGTTTGATTCTTTGCTCATTGTCTGAGTCCCCGCAAGGCCGGGGACCACTCTCATAGCCAGCGTGCTCATTAAATGTTTGTTGAGTGAATGAGTGAATGCCAAGTGCCTTTGTCACACCTCCTTTGTTCCTCCCGCAACCTTGAGAGAGACATTGTGACTCCCTTTTGACACCTGAGGAAACTGAAACCCAGAGAGGCTGGGATCACATCCATAGTCACATAGGCAGTACCTGGCAGACAGGGGGTGTTGGGGGCCTGTTTATGCCTGAGCACACCGTCATGCCCGTTTGGACGTCCATCTGTCAGATGGGGACGATGCGGTTCTGCTGGCTGTGGACTTTCCCGCAGGCGTTGTTAGGCTGTGGCAGCGTGGTCAGTGCCAGGGTCCCTGCTTGCTGAGGGTGGGCCCACTGAGCACCCCCTTCTCATTGCAGGAGTATGGAGCTGGAGTGAAGTGGAGGGCCACGGGCTGCTGACAGGCACGTGGGTCACTGGTGGCTCACGGATCACTGAGGTAAGTGCACAGAGCTGGGCCCGGATGTGTGGGGAAGGCAGGTGTGTCCTCACCGGGGACAGGGCACTATCCCCAGCACACGGCACCTCTGAGTCAGCTTCAGCCCTCAGGGCGGGAGTGGGCCACCTCTGCTGGGACCTCATCATGCCCAAATGGGCCCTCCCTATACCTGGCACCTGGGGGCCTCTCTGGCCTTGCCTTTCTCTAGAGTGGCTGCTAGGGCAAAGGGTGGGGACGTGCCTGGGGAGGGGGCAGGTCTGGCATCCCCAGCCTTGGCACGGCAGCCCTGCCTGCACCACTCTGAACCCCATGGAGTATGAGTCCCCTGCACCGAGAAATGTGGCAGCCATGCAGGAGTCCTGGGGGAGCAGAGGGGCTTGTTTGCTGAAATGGGGGCCGCAGCCGCCCACCACCCATCTCCCAGAAACACGTTATGGTGGATGCACCCTGGGCTCTGAGGTCAGACCGCCTGGGTTCAAATCCTGACTCTAACACTTGTCCGCGATGACCTTGTGTGGTTGCTCTGTGCCTCGGTTAGAGTTGGGGATCAGTGAACCCAAGGTCTGTTTGTGTTCCTGAGATGAGCAGAGTTGGGGGCTGCCAGAGCCAAAGGGTCAAAATGTGGAGACATTCCCTTTCCCCGTGGATGGGGTAGGGATATCGGGCCTGGCTTACGGAGCTCGGGGCTTAGGGACCCAGCATCCCAGGGATCCCAAAGCGGGCCCCTGCAAAATAATTCATGCCTCGGCCAACATGCAGAAGAGCTCCTGGTATGTCTGGCCCTCGTGTGCATTACCTTATACCTGTCTGGCTTTTTGAGGGAGCTCCCTCACTACTCCTATATCCCCTCCCATAGTTGAAGAAACTGAGGCAGAAAGAGGTTTAAGAAGCATGTCCAAGCCACACACTTGGTTATAGGGTAAAACCAGGATTTGAACCAGGTTGCTTTTTATTGCTGAGCCCTATGGTAAACAGCAGGCCTCAGGGCCTCCGATTGAAGCGTGGTGATCCCCTCTCCCTGGGAGCCCATGCCTGCTGCAGTGGGGTGGGGCCTGGGCCCCTGGCGTGTGTGGAAATGTTTCACGAGGCGTGGGCACTGTTAGAGCCACAGGACTTGTTTTGAGAGGTGCTTGGCCCTCTTCCTTCCTGTTTCTTAGATGAGGGCACACAGGCGCAGAGAGGTTCTGACACTTCCCAAACTAACAATGAAAGGACAGTCTTGCCCGGCAGACTCTGGTCAGGAGAGCTCAGGGGCCCTCAGTAGCCACTATGCTGTCTCCCTGACATCCTCAAGTTTAACTTTCCAAGAGTCTGCGCTGTCTGGAATTCTTGTTCTTTGTTTTTAAAGCTGCCTCCTAGGGAGTTAGTGAGTTCCTCATCACTAAAAGTGTGTGAGCTGGGTTGGAGCTGCACAGGGCACTCAGGCAGTGGGTTGGGGAGCTTGGGCATCCCTGAATCTAAGAGAGCATGTGGCCTCTCCAGGGGGAAGCTAGGAAGGCTGGACTGGCCGGGAGGTAAGCCTGTTCCCTCGGAAGCCCATTCCCAGAGGGTCCCAGGGGAGGGCTGAAGGAGGGTTGCCCATGTGGGGTGCCACTGCTTCTGAGCCTGCAGGGTTGGGGAGAGATCCACCAGTGTGGGCTGGGGCTGAGGCTGGGTGGGACCGGCTGTGGGTTGGGTAGGGAGATGTAGGGGAGTAGAGAACCCATGTCTGGGAGATGGGGCTTCAGGCCTAGGCCTGATCTGCTGGTAATATCTGATGTAACCTCAGCAGCTCCTGATGTGTCCCTGGGATTTGGGATGGGGTCCTTCAGGAGGATGTAGGGGAGTAGAGAACCCATGTCTGGGAGATGGGGCTTCAGGCCTAGGCCTGATCTGCTGGTAACATCTGATGTAACCTCAGCAGCTCCTGATGTGTCCCTGGGATTTGGGATGGGGTCCTTCAGGAGAGGGCAGCAGATACAGAGACCCCCCCACACCGTGTGTGTCAAGACCCTCCAAGTACAGTTCCCCATCAAGATCCTCGTACTGGCTCCACATTCAGCCTGGCCAGGTGGGCGCCAGTGCCCTGCTGACCACAGTGGAGCAAACTGAGAGGCAGCATGGGGACAAAGGGGCTCCTGAGGGACCCCAGAGTGGGGCAAATCCTGGCTCAAGAGCTCTGACCTCCCCTCCCCCAGCTGGGAGTCCTGATGGCACCCCAAGTTGTGGAAGGACATGGCTTTGGATGCCGTGCCTCCTGCCACAGACTCATAGCCCCTGGGTCTCTGGGTGGGCCCAGCCAGTGCCGCTGGGCAGGCGGGTCTGCTGCAGGAGTCCTCTGAGCAGCCCAGCCTGACTTGACCCCAGTCGTTTCTTTCCCTCTTCTTGCCTTGGCCTCCAAGCCCAGCTATGAGTGCACATCTGGGCTCTCTCCTGACGGGGGCGGGCGGTGGTTCTCTGTGTCTCAGCCTCTCCCGCGACTGTCTTTGTCTCTGGCTCTCTGCGGCTCTCTCACACTTGCAGCCCTCTCCCTGCAGGGTCTTCCCAAGCCCTGGGACCTCCTCACCTGCGTACTCCTTTCCCTCAGAGCCACCTCTTGCCAAGCATCCCAGCAACATGTCTGCTCCGTGTTACCACGAGGGCTCAGCAGATCGAGACCTCCTGGGTGCCCAACCTGCCACCCTTTGCCATGTTTATGCCACTCTGGCCAATGCACCACTCTCTCCTGCCTTGCTCCTTGGAGGTGCCTGAGGCTGGGCCCCTCACACCCAGCTACATGGAGGCTGCGCCCTATGTGTGGCCAGGTGGTGGGGGCAGGCACCATCCCCTCCCCACTGACATGCCATGCCAAACACTCAGGATGGAGGAAGATGTCCTGGCTCAGGGACTGCAGGCTGAGAGCCCAGCCCTGTGGCTGCCGCGTGCTGTCCCTTGCATGAGGGCCTCTGTCTACAGACAAGAACAGGGGAACAAGAGGGGCCTGTACCCATCAACAGGGTGGTTGGAAACCTGGCATCTCCCTCCAGCATTAATGAAATTCCTGCTATAATTTGAAGTGAGGTGTACAGGAGCTGGCTGCAGCATGTGTATGTTCATGAATAAATAAATTGTCCTCTTCCTAGAGGAGAGGGAGCTGGTGGGTGGGCTCCTGGAGAACTGCAGGCTGGGAGGGTCTCAGTAGCCTGTGAAGTGAGCCAGAAGCCCCACCACTCACCTGGACGCCCTCGGGAGAGCTCCCTCAGTCCCATTCCTGGTCAGCCAGTCTTCCTGGAAGTGCCTGCTATGTGCCCAGCCGGCTCAGCCTGGCATCGGGAGCTGCCACCATCTGACTCCAACCACATCGCACCCCAGCCTCCAGCCAGAGTCCCAGGCTGCAGCTCCACTCCCCGCCCTGTCACACCTTCCCACTCTGCACCTTTACTTCTGCAGCTCTTCGACCCCAAGGGTCCTCCTCCCTTGTTGCCTGGTGGCTCAATCCTTGTGGAGCCTTCCTCAAACCATGCTTCCTCCAAGAGGTGGAACGCGGCTTCTGTCCCCCTACGCCCATGGCCTTGCTGCTCAGAGTCCCTGAGCATCTCCTCTCTGCACTCCCTCCTAAACTCTAAACCTTTTCCTTTATGCTCTTCCTGCTCTTTAAAGTGCTCATCAGACTGGCCGCCACATTATTTTTTATCAATTACATATTGGAATGATAATCTATTGGGTACACAGACAGATGTCTTACATCCTTTTTCATACTAAGCCTTTGAAACCTGCTGTGTGTTTAACACGTGCACCCATCGCGACCTCCGCTGTGCGGTGCCCAGAGGTTCCTGACTACCGGGCTGGAACAGCACAGACTTGGAGAGTCCGGTTTCCTCACTTTGCAAGTGAGGAAACTGAGGCCTGGGGGAGGAAATTTTGCAGATGAGAGTTTGCAGAGCATGTGCTCTCTCTGTAGGCAAGGCTGCCACTGTCCTGCAGTACAAAATAAGGAACCGAGGCTCACTGTGCTGGGTGTAAAGACAGTTTGAGGGAGGCAGGACTGTGGCTGGAACCAGGTGATTTAACCTCCACGTGCATAGAGGAAAGACGAAGTGAAGCGTTCCATTCCCCTCCATCACCTGCAGTGGGTCCCAGTGTTCTGGGGCTGCCCCTACATCACTCCTAAACAGGCCCAGACAAGGCACTGTCACAGTCTGTGCCACATGTGGGCCAGTCCCTCCCTTATCCCTCCCAGCTTCCTGACAGCGAGCACACAGCCTCAGTGGAGGGTGATAGCCCCGGCCCCTCCAGAAAGGACACCTCTGCCCTTTACCACCTCCCGCTTCAGCCAGGACAGTGTGAATTGCAGAGGTGCCCAAAGTACGTGTCCCTGTTAACCCAGGTTTCCCAGGGGGGTGGAGGGTGCTCACTCCAAGAGTGTGAGGGGGAAGAAGGGAGTTGCCTCCCCGGAGCCTGGCCCTGCCACTGCCAGCCTGGAGGGCTTCTCCAGGGGCAGGTGTTTCTCGGGAGCCAGGTTGGCAGCAGAAGAGCCCCTCCAGAGCCCTCCACCCTCCAGAGCCGATTTTCCTCTTTGTTACCCGCAGGCCCCCTCCGGCTGCACTTGGCTGCACGCTCCATTTACAGTCTGCCTCTGCCTAGGCAGTGCGGCAGCTGTCACAGAAGGTCCAGGTGCTGGGCTCGTCTCCCTCCATGCATCCTCTGTGGCCAATGTGGCTGGGGCCCCTGCCCACGGAGGAGCTCCCTCCAAGGGACCCATCTCCTCCTGCCAGCCAGGGGCTGCAGAGCTTGTGTACTGAGCTAAAAGCCCCCTTTCCCCAGCCCAAGGGGATGCACCCTCCTCCTGCAGCCCCATGCTCCCTATGGCCTTTCCTGTCTACTCCTCCAAGCCAGCCATCTGCTGTCTCCCCCACTGGACTGTACGCTCCTTGCTGGCTCAGGGCAGGCTCTGAACCACGTCCCCGGCACAGTTCCTGGTGCTCCAGTGCTGAAGGACAGCAGTGAGCCACAGGCACCCAGCCCGTGTGCCTCAGCTTCCTGTAGGGATGGCAGCAAGGTTTCATCTAGTACGCCAGATCTTTCTGTGCCTGGTGCGTGGTGTCAAGAGGAATTCCAAGGCTGTGTCTTCCCACAGGAGCCTGTCCACCCTGGCTGCTGGGTGAGCTGTGCCCCAGAGAATCTTCCAGAGCCCCCTGGGAGCTGACTGGTCCATAGAGAGCAGAAAGTCTGTGCTCTCCGAGCTCTGGAGGCTCTTCCCTCACGTCTGTCTCTCTCTCCATCTAAGCACTTCTTACCTTGCTTGGTTCTGGTTTGGGAAACAGCACATCTTGCCTGACAGCTGTTTGGGACCCTCTCCGCTTCCCTGAGGCATCTTTGGGGGCCTCTTTTGGAGCCCGTGGGAGCCTCTCTGCTTCCTAACCTCTGTGGAATGCTCCCGCGGTGCCATCTCCGTCTGGCCCACCCTCTGGTTGGTGGGATGGTCTAGCAGGAGATAGCCCTCCCTGGGGAGCCCCTGCAAACCCTCTGTGGGCCCCGTCCCTCCCCAGACCCCCACCACAGCTACCCCCATGGGGAGGCAGCCCCTGTGCCCCACCATCTCAGGGGCTCTCAGCTGCCTCCTGCCTCTAGCTTCAGGGTGGCCAAGGATTGAGCCAGGGGGACTTTGATGAACTGGAAACTGTAAATAACCTAGAACGTTTCTCTCTATGTGTGGAAGAATGACAAAGAACACCCTTGCCTCCTTCAGCTGGCTTAGCCTATCCCAGTCACAGCTCCAGGAGGGCTGATAAAGGTCATCTCATGACTGCTGGTGGCTCCTCCGGCTGCTGCTTGGAGAACTCCCACTCACAGTTTGACTCCTGTACAGTCAGCATGACAAAGGATGCAGTATGGCGTGTGGTTAAAGCATAGCTTTTAGGGGCGGACAGCTCTGAGTTCAAATTCCTGCTCGGCCACCTGTCAGCCAGGTGAGTCTGGACCAGCGATTCCATCTTTGACTCCCCTCTGTTTCCTCGTCTGTAAAGTGGGCAGCAGCCCACTGACCAGGAGGGGTGAAGCACAGCAGTAGCCGCACAGCACTATTCCCCTCTGTGAACAGTAAGCCCATTCCCCCAGGAGATGCCACCCACCCTCAGACAGGGGGGCCTGCTTGATGTTGGCATCCATTAGCTCTGGTTCCCAGACACTTCCCTCCCCAGGGAGACAGGACCCTCAGGTCCTCTCTTGAACTTTTGAGTAGGAACTTCCAGGATGACGCTTCCAGATGGAGGCACAGCACCTCCCAAGCATGGCAGCACACACAGGCCACTTGGGGTACCTGATTAAATGCAGATTCTTGGACCCCTCTCCTGGAGTCTGGTTCTATGGCTCTGGAATTGGGACCAGACCTCTGAATTTTTAACAGATGCCCCCAAATAGTGCCTGTGGTCAGGCAATCTGGGACACACTGGTGGCCTGCAAAGGAGAGCTGGCCTAAAGGCAGGGCCCTGGACGACATCCTGACCCCACTAGGTGAAAGTGGGCAAGGCCTCACCCTCTCTGTGCCTCAGGTTTTGCACTAATAAATCAGGGTTTATATGACCTGTAAGGACTCTTCCTGCTCTTAAACCCTCATGATACTCAGATGGACATCCCCTGATTTCCTCTCTGCCAGACCCTCTGGGGCACATCTGTGGGTTTCAGCCCCATTCCCTCTGGCCACACATTTGGCTCAGCAGCTGCCTGCCAGCCCCAGAGCCCCAGAGAAGCTGTTTCCTGGGTGTGACATGCCATTTAGTGGCCATTCCCTTGGGCCTTCCAGGAGGCCCCTGAGTCAGCAGGCATCTGCCGAGTCCTCTTGGGTCTGAGATCTTTTCTGCAAGCTGAGGTGGACCACTAACCTGGAGCTGGCTGGGGTGGAGTGGGGTGGTCTGGCTCCTCGGAGGGGCCTTGGAGCTTTATCAACACAAATGGAAGCCTGCAGTGTGAGAACTGAAGGATGGCCCTGCAGAGGCCTTTCTTGTTACAGATGGGGAAACTGAGGCTCAGTGTGGGACATGCCTTGCCGGGTCACCCAAGGAGACAGAGGGGAGAACTGTGCACACTTCTTGGCTCACAGTCTGGTCTCTGGGCTGTGTCATGCCATCCACTGTGCCTCTTCCTGGGCAGTCCATCTGGGATTGGCAGCCCTATCAAGCTGAAATCCTAAACCATTCTCTGCAGCCCCTTGGGAAAAGACAGGGCCATCTCAGGACGGGTCCAAGGGGCCACCTGGTCCTGGACACTTGTCCCTTCTTTGATGCACACTGTCAGCCTAAATCAACAGCCCCTCCTGGCCCCTGGGTCCTCCCACCCCAGCCAGGGAAGCCCCCATGGAAGGTTTCCAGGAACATCCACGCAAAGGGCAGTGAGCTCCAGAAACGAAAAGGCTCTCACACTCCCTCACTCCCTTCCATTTTCCACTCACTGAGGCACAGGCAAGTTAATAAGCAGAAGTGAAAAAGCTGACCCTGTCTTAATGAGACCTCGTTTGAGGCGGCTGGGCCCTGGCAAGTGACAGAGAAGGAATTATTCACTGCAGAGCCTTCGCCCGCACCTGGGATGATGTCAGGGCCTCTGACCACTGGCATCCTGCTTGCACAGCCAGCCTTGGGTGTGGGGCCAGGGTGGGTGGCTCTGTTTCCTTCTGGGCCAGGAGCCCCAGCCGGTCCTGAGTTCACACCTGGTGACTGGTACAGGACCCATCTCCAGGCCTTTGCACACGTCCGTCCCTCCGCCTGCACTCTCCATCTACAGTGGGTAAGGCAGCAGTATTTAGTAAGCACCTACTGTTTGTATGGGTCTGTGCTTAGCTCTTGGAGGAGACAAGGAAGTAGATGACCTGCGCTAGCCTTCAGGGAGTTCATGGTCCAGGTCACAGTGCAGGCCACGTACAGGAACTGAATTAGTGATATGTAGTAGCCAGGGGCCGGAGACATGTTGAGGTCAAAAGAGGAGTAGTCCTTGGGGACCAAGGGCTTCCTGGAGGAAGCGGAGTGGAGCAGATTGACACTCAGAGCATTTGAAGGATTTCAGGTAGGGTTAGGGGTGGGAGCAGGTGATGGTGTTTATACCAGAGCATGGCTCTCTCCTGGACAGAGTGAGGATGGAGCAGTGTTGTTGAGGCAGCCCTGGCCTCTGGCCTGGTGCATTGTAGACCATATGCCTGTTAAGTGGATGACCAGCACAGAGCAGCTGATCTTAAAGTGCTGTAGGAATGAACAGCGTGCAGTAGGCACTCAATAAATGATGACTGAATGAAGGGTACACAGCGTACACTCAGGTATCTGTAGAGCAACTGAGAACCCAGGGCAGGAAGCAGCGGGAACAAGGAGACAGGGCGCGAGGCCTTGGTGGCAGTGGGCAGAACCAAGAGCATGTCAGCCTGATGCCTCAGAACGCAGGGCTACTGGTGCCTGCTGGGGACATCCTCTGAGCCATTGCATCACTCTCTTAAAGACACAGTCGGCACCTGACTGAGCAGGACCACGGTGGGTGCAGGTACTCCAGGCCCGGCTACAGAGCGGTGGGAGCCCTCGCTGGGGTACATTTGTACCTGGTGTTCAGCACATGCCCCAGACAGATCCTCCCATCACGGAGCTTGTAGGACAGGAGGGAAAATGACTGCCCATTGCCTGTCACTGGAAGGCAGAGAGCAGACAAGCCACAGGCCCCTTAGATGGTAATAATTATGATAACAGTGGTAATAATAACAATGTCAGCACCCAGTGTATGGTCTCTCTCCATCCTGACAGGACCCTATGTGGTGGGGACCAGCAGGAAACTGAGGCAGAGGGTAGATAGGGAAACAGCCAGAGTCTCCAAGTGGCAGGACCAAGATAGGAACTTGTGTCCTCCGACCCTGAACTCCACGCTGTGCTCCCCAACCCTCACTGCAAACATTCAGGGGCCCCAGTAGCATTTTTTTGGACACAAAGAAGGACAGAAACTCTCCGAAAAATCACTTGAAGTCTCCATTACGGATCTTTGCACACAGGCGTGTCCTGCGACTTGCGGCTCCGCTGGCAGGCTGAGCGCCCGGCAGTTAGGGACGGCCATTCCCCGGAGTCAGTCTTTTGTAACAGAAGTAAATTACCTCCCCGCCTTTGGTGCCCGGCAGTTTGGTAATTCAGGTGTTTAAGTAATGACTGTGGGGCCAGCCGGGGGAGGAGGCTGTGAGTCAGATGGGGGATTCAATGGGAATTAAAGGCGCTTAATCTCAGTACAATATGATTTTTCCAAATCTGCCGGCTCTGCACCAGGAATGAGCTGACCCGAGACATCAGGCTTCCTCCCCCGGGGCTGGGCTGGGCTCCCCTGGGCCTGGGTCATGCGGGGCCTTCTCGGCTCCATTAGAGAGGGCTCTGGGCCGAGGAGCTCCCTGGAAGGTGACAGTAGCATAATGGCTGTGGTGCAGATAAGGACCAAAGGGTCAGAGGGAAGCCTGGTGTCCCACTTATCACCTTCTCGGCTCCATTAGAGAGGGCTCTGGGCCGAGGAGCTCCCTGGAAGGTGACAGTAGCATAGTGGCTGTGGTGCAGATAAGGACCAAAGGGTCAGAGGGAAGCCTGGTGTCCCACTTATCACCTTAGGCCCCAGAGGACAAACTGCTGCTTCTTTGGGTGGTGGGAGAGGGATTCCCCTGGAGAGTAATAAGGAGGAATTTTAAGAATTTTAAGAATATACCTTGAGAGAGCAAGTGACTTGCCCAAGACCACCCAGCCTGGGTTTCAGACCCAGTCTTTGCCGTCAATCACTATGTTATGCTGCCTTGCATGTGAGAGAGCCTGTGTACGAGAGTGTGTGTTATATGTGGGGGAGTTTTAGTGGCAGTTGTGTTTTTTGGGTTTTTTTTGTCTTTTTTTCGTGTCCGGCAATGGATCGCAACCCTCAGTGTCGCGCCGGTACTGGCGGTACTGGACCGGGACCGGCAACGGGATCGCAACCCTCAGTGTCGCGCCGGTACTGGCGGTACTGG